>NW_024582548.1:519920-532770 GCF_018398535.1 Haplochromis burtoni | reverse complement strand
AAGAAGAAGAAGAAGAAGAAGAAGAAGAAGAAGAAGAAGAAGAAGAAGAAGAAGAAGAAGGAGGAGGAGGAGGAGGAGGAAGCTGTTCTAATTTGAATAAGTGTATCCTCTGATTCTGAACCTCAACTGGGAAATGACAGACTACAGAAACTTATAAACATGTAACTTTGGTGACTGCAGTTTGTTCTTTTGTCTGGGCTGCAAAAATGTTCAACTATGCACAGTCATGATGATTAGTGTAAATACAAAAGTATATTTGTTTCTTCCAATCTCAACTAACACTTGCATATTAAAATATTTACATTTATTCTGATGCTTTTACCTTAGCTTGGAAGACTTGCATGGTCTTATGGGTGCATTATTAATGTATGTTACTACTTCTTATTGAACTGCTGCATATATTGTCCAGGACAATCTTGCAAGAGTGTTTTTTATTCTCAAATATTTGCACTGTACAATTGTAAAATTACAGAGAAATAGGAGAAGGTAGGAGTAGATTTATAAATATCAGTGCAATGTAGCACTCAGTCATGTTTAGAGTAGAGTATCATTTGAGTTAACTGTCGTAATAAACAAAAAAATTTAAAAGAGAAGGACAGGAAAGAAGGTACCAAATGGAAAGAAGAGAATAGTAAAAAAAATATACTTTCCTCTTGCTTCTCTGAGGAGGTGCTGTTGCTTAACACCATACAGGCCAGGAAAGGAAAATGTAACATTGCACTCAAATAATGTAGTAGTGTTCTCCTGCCATAACAAGAACATAAGCTATCGCCACAAATCAGGAAATTAGTTTTTGCAGTCGGTAAGGCTATGCTAAATGCTAAAGGGCTTGGTTATACTAGCAATTGCTACATTGCTACATAACAGTCACAGAAGTTATAAACTGACTGCTAATATGAATCCTCTAGTTTTCTTGTCTGGGTTTTGCAAATAACACAAGCTAATGAACTAATTTTAAAAATAGGGTCAGCCATTTCCAGAGGCTGAATGGTAATCAGCTGCTGTCTTTGTGCTACTCACACAAATTATGAGAAACTGTGTGAACTTTGCCACAAAATGTGCCCACAAGTCTGACATTATACCAACTTAACCTTTTACTGTGCCCAAATTACTACAACTATACATTACTTGCAGAGTTTTTTGTTTGTTTGTTTTTTTTGTTAAACTTGGAGGCTAAGCTGGTTTATTACTATAAAGACAATGGAAGTTATCTGATAAAGATAAGGTGACTTTTAAATAAAAAGACTTCTAGATAAACCAAAGTAGGCAGAAATGTACTTTAATGCTCCTTCAACATAATTTAATTATGTAATAAAGAAATCATAATTATTAATAATGCAATTATGTTCATCCAAACATAATTACTTTGTTTGGATCTTGTTTGTATTCAAGACACTTAAAAAACACTGTGAGGGAGTCTTGGATTTTTCATTAGATGCCTGAGTTGGCCTGGTGAAAGTAATGAGAGCAACTTGTCTCTAGAAAAGTCCATGGCTCAGTCTCCTCAGATGACAAATGAGAAATCCCTCTGCCAGGTAGTCCTACCGTTATCAGTGGTGTAACAATTCGTCAACTTCAGTTATAGAACTGTTACACCACAGTTGTTCAAAGTTTAAATTTATATCTTTTAATGGTGATTATCATATTAGTTCTTCTGTGTTTTATAGTAGCTTATTTATTATTATATTACAGGTAAAAATGAGGTAAGAAAGTTTATCAACTGTTACACTTCTGTGTATTTTTATTCACCTCAATAGACTGTGAAAAAAATAGGTAGCAGATGAGGGTCAGATCGGGGGCGACAACGTTACCTGGCTCACAGCCCTTTCCTTGCTTTGAGTTAAGATTAGCCTGCTACCTAAAACCTTCCAGTGCAAGGAAACTGGTGTGCGGTGGGGAACCCCCTTGTCAGAGCCAAACCCCAGTCATTTAAGGGGAGTAGGACAGGGTGGGGCAGGAGAGGGCAGGAGAGGAGACCAGAGGAGAAGAGAGGAGCAGGACAGTAGTAGCATTGTTGTTTTATCAATGGTACTGGTTGTAAAGCCTCTGCCCTGTTCCTGAAAACCCTGTGCGTCACAAACTCCTCAAGTGTCCATACATTAGACAGCCAATCTGGTTAAATAAAGATCTCTAAGAGGCTTTGCTGTACCTAAGCTAATAATAGCTCCACCTCACTGTGAGATCTTTCAGTGAAGCATGGAATGGTGGATGTTTTTGACACACCACCAAGGCCACTGTGTTTTTACAGTAACCACAGGGAGCAGCCTGATCCACTGGCAATAGTGGTATTCGCTCCTTGACAGGAAGCTCAACGGGCCTCTGGCTGACCGTCACACTGCATGGGGATTCTCACTTGGGGGATAATCCGCAGAGACTTTGTCCCTCCCGCCTCCTGCTTTCACTGCACACAAAGTGTGTCAGGGTCTTGTGACCAGCAGTGACACACAGGCCCACATTCTCAGAAAGTCTAGTTTACTACAGAGAGAGGGAAGGATTTGTCTCCCCCAAAGAAGATGACAAACTCATTGCTCATTGCTGCAAGTCTCTGCTGGTGCGCCCAAGATCTTTCTCTCGACCTCTCTTTGTGCTTATGTGCAAGTCTATGGGTATAAACGAGTGGGTGGTGTATGAATGTGTGTACGTTCCTGTGTGCCTGTGGTTGTGCCTCTGTGCCTTCCTGTGCTTTTTTGCACTTATTGTATGGGTATTTGAGCGATCTTTGCATGTGTTTGTGCGTGTGCACTAATACATATTGTTGTCTTGGGTTACCAACTAGACCC
Source organism: Haplochromis burtoni (assembly GCF_018398535.1). Classification (NCBI taxonomy): domain Eukaryota; kingdom Metazoa; phylum Chordata; class Actinopteri; order Cichliformes; family Cichlidae; genus Haplochromis; species Haplochromis burtoni. Next base: position 529,990 of record NW_024582548.1, on the reverse strand, counting down.
AAAAGCATGTGGTGCTGGAGCAGGAGGGTAATCTAAGCCAGGGTTCCCTTTGTGGTGGGCAAGCAGGTTGATTAGAACAGGCTCTGCTTACATCCCCTGTACAGAGGTCTTTGTGTTTTGCCTAGTATCCACTTTCAGTTCTCCTCAAGAGCTGCTGATCAATGGACCAGAGCAAGTGTGCCAACATGCCATGAACTGCACCATATACATCAGTGAAATGATCAAACTTAACTATGTATAGTAAAAAGTAAAACATCTAAATGTACAAAGCTGAAATATTGTTTTAACTGTTTCCTTTTTTTTTTCCTTTCAACATTTTGGACATCTATCAACTATCTATAATACAGATACATATTATATATCTGATATCAGTCCTTTTTCTCCATGTAATCAACATCTAATACTTCAATGTCAGGAATTTATTAGGCCTAATTTGCTGTGATACCAAAAACGGAGTCAGCAACTAACTGCGACTTAATGACTGTAACCAGTCGTAAAAAATCAAACACCCTGTTGTGCCAGTTTAGGTGAACAATTTACAATGATTTGGCAACAACTATTTTATAAATATTTAAGAAAAATGTAGATTAAACACATTACTTATATTTTTAACTTCTGGGTTCAAACTCATTTTTACTATAATTACCAGAAGAGCTCATAAAAAGTGAATTTAAGGATTTCCTATTGGGTCTTTGAAGAAATCTGCAGTTGGCTGGTTGCCAGCAGTTCTAAACACATCGTCTGTGACGCACTTGCACAATCATATTGTGAGGGCTGGTCTATGCCTATGGCTCCAAACTTTTTTGACTGTGTTTGGGCCAAATCTACTAGACATCTCTCTTTGCGTAGGTTGCTGGGTATGTGTACACATATTATTTATTGAGATGGAGCAAAAGAGAAATGAAGATATTATGAACAATGAGGCAGGCTGGATCTATCTGGAGTCATGAAGTAAAATATACGTATAAAGCATAATATTCAGAAAGGAGTCTCACTTTAATGTTGCATCAGCAGAGACGTGCTACTGTCTTATCCTGTAATGTTATGTTAAGATTACATCAAAAAGCCTTCCTTTGCTGTCACAGAAGACTCACCAGCCAGCAGAGGCTTAACAATGGAAGGCTAAGCCAATGTTAACATATGCCGGCAGCTAAATTAAGCTCCTAATTAACAACCTCATGCTGAGATAACATTATGGGATAAACAGAGAGTGCCAAGTAACCACCTGAACTAAATACTCACCACAGTACCAAGATCCACCTCAAACACATCGCTAACTGTGTTTGAGGGACATTTATTTAATACTACAAAAAGCTCTCACTAATGGTTAATACTTAGTGCACCTATTAGATTAATTCATAATGAAATTCTTAATGTAAATTTCATATATAAAACTGATTTATAAGCTATAATTAAAAACTGAAGAACTTAAACAATGCGGTGCTAAAGAAAATTAAACTAGCCAAACATGACAAAAAAAGTCTTCATCCAACAACAAAACTAATTAGCCTGTTGCACGTGTAAATCATAATTATGATATACAACTATTATTACAAAAAAAAAAAATCAACAAAACAGTCACAGTACCACATTTTTGTCTTTTTTTTTCTAAAACAGCACACTCCCTTCAATATGCAGTTGGGGGTTTTGCTTTCACAAAGCATTGATTTGTTCACCAAATAACAGGGAACACAAGCGGGGGTTAAACCATGGTGAGACAGGTTCACTTTACCTTACTGATGTGTTGTTGCAAGACTAACCCTGCTCAGTGTGACAGGAACCACAGGATCACACATTTTGATGAAAGTGCTTGGCTGAGGAACCAACAGTGCATCTCAACAGAGTGTGTGGGAGTAAGAGTTAGGCGCCAAGTCAGAAACGCGCCTAAACATGACCACCTTGACCTGACCATAGCATCACAGAACTTCAGCTAGTCTTGGATTGCTAACTTCAGTTAGTGCGGTGAGCTATGCTAGATTAATTGCCATTCATCTCCTGTCTTGCATCCTGTACTTGCAGACAGCCTCGTATGTCTCAGTTTTTTTATTTAAATTTTAATTACGTTTTCAGGTGAAGATCTGCAAAATAAACTTTTAAAAATGTAAGTTTAAAGTGTAATATTTGCATGTTTCTGTAGTCAATAAGTAAAATTCAAGTAATTTCAAATAATGTTCTCAATATTGCCCAAAACGCATAGTAGTTTTGCCCTAAGTGACCAGTTCTGCATGTAATCCCCTGTTTTTGAGTAAAGAGGTTCATCCTTTATGTCAAAATGCATGGTCAAAGTTCCCCCTATCCCCCCTTTAATTTCACTGCTCTAAACAACCAGTTTTTTATGTCTATATACATGTAATCACAAAAGCTTGCTGATGATACAGGCACGTATTGGTTTTCAGTGGAGCAGGAAAGCTAGCTGCATGATGGCCTGCAATAACCCAGAGGAGATAACATCAGAGGCTACTGCTAGCAGGGGTGACATTTAAACAATCTGTCAGAGCTGACTGTGCATGTGCCTGAAAAACTCAACTAGGGAGAGGGAGCATGAGAGAAAAAGAGCATGGAAGAGGGAGAAACGAACAGAGCAAGTAAGTGAAAGAGAGACAGAGAAAAGGAGAAAGCACAGGAGGCATAGTGTGTGAGGAGAAATACTGAGCAGATAGAGATGGAAGAGTTGGCATTAGTACACTACACTTGTACAAGGGACTAAATTCTTCAAAGCCAGCTATTTATTTTGTACATGGTTTGTTTCTGGAATATCCAAACACATTCTTAATCTCAAAAGTATCTAAATCTGTAGGCCTTGACCCAACTTGACACATAAGTAAATTACACTACTGCAGCAAAAGAAACATTCTCTTAAGTTCCTCACACAGATAGACGAAATGACATGATAAGAGTGGTGTACCCTCAAAAAAAGGGTCCACCAGCTCTGTTTTGGGGAGTACCTTCTAACATCCATGTTACTCTTTATCATCAGCTTGAAATCAGGCCCAAAAAAAGGAGAAAAACTAGCAGGAAACAATCAAGGAGCAAACAGGAAGACCGCAATTTCCCCTTCAAAAAATACAAATAGAAGTGGTTATATATCCAGATAGAACTCAAAACCTAGAAACCCTTCCTTCACATTTTTTTCAAAGCTCTACAAAGTTAAACCTTTTTTAAATACCAACAAAATTGTGTTTATAGTCATATGCAACCTAAAAAAGACATTTCATGTCAAATGAAAATCACCAGATATAATATTTACACCACACTGTGTGTCAGTGTGTACCACCACCTTTTAACAGTACTATAATAATTCTTCATAAGACAGTGTATACACAATTTATTTTAACATAGCAAGAGCCAAATTGTGCTAAGTAAAAATTTTATTATTGATTTTTGGCCTAAGGCACCAGAAGTTTACATAACAACCTGACAAGTTATTATGTGCACATGGTCTGCATTCCATACATCTACATCTAGTAGAGTAAGTATACTCAGCCCATTGGCTGCTTATTGAAAACTTACTCCAGAAGTCTTCTTTTTTTGGTTAGCTTCAAGTCATTTTCTCATTTATGGGAAGTGTTCTACGACTGATAAGTTAATAGTTTGATCATCTGGTCTAGACCTGATCATTAAAAACAGAACAGAAGGACTTAGGAGAAACTGAATTAGTAGAGCTTCCATTACCAGACACTGACAGAAATTTGGCTTTGAGGGACAGCCTAAGCTAAAATGGGATTTAAATCACCCAAATCCTGATCCAGCAAGCCACACCTCATGACAAAAGGGGACAGGAGAAAGACAGAAAATAAATGAAACTAGATGCAGGAGTACGACAGCTTTCTCTCTGGGGTAATGCAGTCTCTGACATGTTGATACAGAGCAGCCAGCGGTAGCTTCAGTTACACTAAATTTAAACAAGACAGATGCCATACATAGTTGCTCATGCCTCGCCCCAGGAAATAAACGTCTCATTCATCACACAAGGTGCTAGGAATCTCTTAAATCAGTAGGGTTGGGGGTCACCCACGTGGTGATCTTACTCTACATGTTGACTTCACATATGACTGATGTTTGACCTCCATTTTCATAGAGATATTATTGCCTTGAGATTAAAAACTGTCACTAACTGAACAAAATACTTGACTTCCTCAGGACTAATAACAACTTTGTTTGACCAAAAAGCTTAAAATAGAAATTAAATATTCAAATATTAAATTATGTCCTAAATAAAAAATCTCAGGCAAAAGAGAAATTAACATAGTAAAGGTGAAAAAATGCAAACAAAAACTAACTGGCAAAATTAGCTGATGAACATTTAAGCTCAGATGAAACCTTTTTCTCCAAGTTAACCAAAAAATGCAATGCCTCCTTCAGTTATCCAGAGAAGCTTAAATATTATTTCTAACAAATATCATGACACTTTTTATTGTGATGACACCTGTTTGAGTGACTTTTAGTCTAGACAAATACACACACTCAAAACACACCTGGGCAGAGTCTGGGAGTGCAGGCACACACTCACCTGACATTGTGGCACACAGCATTCTTCCACTTCTCTCCTCCTTAAGATCGCAAAGTGTTTGAGCAGTAAAAAGTTGAAGGCTGGAGGGACAAGAGGGGTTCTCTTGCTCTAAGTATGGACGAGTCACTAGAACCTGCCGCCTGCCCTCTGCCACTCTCTTTGGGAGCTCAAAATAGTCCACCATGAGAGCGATGTAATTTCAGTCTTTCAGTCTTTCCCACGACAAGGACTGAAAGGATCGTGCTCTTGGTTCACAGAAGCTCAGCAATGACAACAACACAGATAAGGGCAAAAAAGCTGTCTTCACTAGCTGCTCCCAATCTGATCACTTCATTAGGATAAAGATATGACTTGACATATCGTCACATTTAAGCATGACACGCACAATCTTACAGGTACGAAACATGTCACAGCCCATTAACAGAACAAACCTGACTAATCAAAGTGGCTGTGGTGAAGGCTGGCATCTGGAGATTTCATTAGCCTAGTTCAGTCTCTCTGATGTCACTGGTGGTCTCTTTCATATCCTGAGAAAGCAGCAAGAGGCTTTAGTTGTCCTGGTGGCAGGTCTACTATTCTGTGTGCTGGTATGTCAACTACCAGCAAACCACAAAAAAAAAACTTCTTTTAATGTGTAAGATAAGAAAACACACAGAAAAACAGCCAGAACATGTGGAAAAAAAAAAAAAAAAAAAAAAGAAACAAAGAAAAGCTTTACGCAAAGTAAACGAGTCACAAAACTGCTGTTCGTGATCAGCAGCAGCTAGAGAGTGTGTGCCCCTCTCTCCTTTCATTTCATCCAGCCATCTGAAGCCCACATGGCATGTCTGGGCAGACAGCCAGACACCTCCACAGTGGATCTACTACTCTGCCACCCATAAAGGGCACTTCTTCCCTCTGCCTCAGATCACCTCTAACACCCAATGAGGCCACCACATAATCATGACCTACATAACCCAATACTCACCAATTTTTCTCAATCACCTCACACGACACACTTAACCACAAAAAGGGTAAGCGGTACTTTTTTAAAAAATTTGAGTGAATACTTTAACATACTATAAGATGGGTGGTTTTTATTCTTATACATGAAAAAATATCAACAATATTATCTAACTACTGACATGCTTACTTTATTAGATACTATCGATAAAGTATGTTTTAAGTAATTCTGTGAAACCATCAAATGCAAATCTCTTATATGGCCACTTTCAATTATTTCACAATGGCATTTAGTTTTAGGATACAAAGGAAAAAGTTCTATAACTGACAGGCTGAAAAAATGTCATCTTATTTACCAAGAGACTTATGTCAATCAAATGTGGAGCAATTCTGATACATCTGAGCATTTCTATTACTGCCAAAAAACAGATGGCTGTTAAAATTTTGCCAAAGATTTATACTAAATCACACTGGGCACTGTGTGATTTTCTTTTTGTGTTAGGCACTTTCCTGGTAGCTAACTTGACAGTTAAGTAAACAAGAGAAAAACAATCTTTCTACTACATTCATCTTCTTTTAAAGGCTCAAGACTCACTTAAAGCAGAAGAAATTGAGACGTGGTTAAAATCCTCAGTACAAATTATATTTGAGCCATTTGTGACCAACAAATGCTTTTATCAAAGAGTGAAAATCCATCTATCTATACATCAATTTCCTTCTGCTAATCAAGAGGCACAGTACACCCTCGACAGCACACCAATCTGTCGCATAGCACAGTGAGAAACAATGTTGGTATTGACTTAGAACTGAAAAAAGCTTGAGAAACACGTTGGTTAGTTAATTAGTTAATTTTCTTAACTATGGCGATTTAATTAAAGTCTTGACAATCAAAAGACGTGAGATAATAATTGTGTGATGTACTCATTTTCAAGGGCAGCTGAAGGCTCCATAAAAGGATCTTACAAACCAGTAGTTGACGTCTTGATGGTTACATCCATCTTTGAACTACAGTTGTGGGCAGGAGTTTGCATACAATTATCATGAGGTTAACGCCATGATAGTTTAACCGAATCATTGTACAGCAATGATTCTGAGTTCAAAAAACAAGATGCACAAGTTTGCACATGGTGCACAAAGTCTGAATCTATTTTGGACTTTCTCTAACCCACTCAAGCTTAAATATAGATATACAATTATAAAATCACTTAAATGTTTTCTTAAGTGGTGCCAAAGGTTCTGTGATGTCTTTTAAGTTATTTTAGTGATCATGATCGAGTAGTTTCAACTGATATATATACATATATACATATATATACATATATACATATATATACATATATATATATATAGTTTTTTTTTTTTTTTTTTTTTTTTTTTTTTTTGCCAGTAAGCCTGTCATAACTTTGAGCTCATTTAAAAACACTCACTCGGTTAACAGGTACGAAGAACAGAGTATAAGAACTAAGGAGAGTGGTAGATTTACACAAGATGAGAAGTTCTCTTGGAGGCATTTCCAAGCAACTGCAGATTCCAAGATCAGTTCAAACAACTGTACGCAAGTTCAAGTTATTCGGATGTGTCACCACTTTGGCAAGGTTTGGAAGAAGACCCAAACTGTCACCCTCAGATGAGAGGAAACTGTTAGGAACCACCAAGGCTCGAGCCTGTCATGAGCTGGAAACTGCAGGAACAGCAGCAGTCCCCATGGATTCAGAGGGTACCAAACAAGAAAAAAAGTCCCTACTCCAAAATTGATGCCCTCAAGGTCAACTGAAATTTGCTGCCCATAAGCAACATGCTTTCTGGAGAAAGATTTATGGTCAGCTGAGACAAAGTTTGATGTATTTGGCCACAATGCCAAGACATGTTTGGTGGAGTAAATGAGAAACCTCTCTCTCTGTCTCTCATATATATACTAGAGCAGGGCGATATGGCCAAAAATATTTATCACGATATATATTTGAAAATTTGCGATAACGATATAACCGACGATATAATTGATGCGAGACAAAATACAACTCCACAACATTACTAGCGCAAAAAGACAACCTTCCATTTATTTTCACTTAAACAAGAAGCTGGTTTTTATGTACATTAAAGCTTTATAAAAATGTAACAGTGCAAATGCAAATTCCTTGCTGAAAGTTTAACCAAAAGGCATTTCCAGTAGAAATGGGCTGACATATCCTGAGCATAACCATGTATAATATCCACTGAAGTTAAAAAGAGGTGCTTTGCAACATTAAACTGCAGTGTGCAGTACGTATTTTTCGGACCATAAGGTGCACGGGATTATAAGGCACATTAAGCGAAACAAAGCAGTCAGATAAATCAAACTTTATTAAACTCATTCTTCTTGCTTCCTCCACTTCTGTACCATTGATTCATTAATGTTGAATTCTCTGGCAGCTGCTCTATTCCCATGTTGTTGCAGTATATTAATGACTAACCTCGTATTGTGGATGGATTATCTCAGTTGTTCTCCTGACTGAAGTTTGGTCCGTTTACAGCATCCTGCCATGCGATTGCATTTGTCTCTAACCATGAAGAACCTTCACATTAACTTTTATAAGTGGGAAAGTGTTAGTGTTCGTCCTCCAGCTTCACTGTTTATGTTATGCTAACATAGCTGTGTCGCTAGCGATCACGTAGCACATCATTATATACCAGCTAGCCCAACTTCAGTAACCCTACAAACGTCACTGCTGTTTAGTTTCCTGTCTTCATTTATGTTGGAAGTGATAGCAGAGCTGTACGTTTGATTTTTTTTTCAGAAATCTCTCAGTCAGAACATGCTATATCATGCTTAGGTAACTAGCGAAACTAGCGAGCTAACTTCCGCTAGCTTCCTGCTAACTTCTAACTCCGTTAAATGTAATAACTTTTGTTTTCATGGATGCCTGGAAGTTAAACTTTATAGTTACACCTGGTAAAGCAGCAATGCTGATCGTTTTATTAAAGATGAAAGAATTTAGACAGTTTTTAACTCTAAGTGATGCTGCAGTGTTGTTTGACCTGAAGGATACGGAGTTTAGGACCCAGATTACTCCCAGATTTAAGAGCATCTTAGTCCGACAAATACGACAATAACGACGGCCGCTTGCATGTTCTGCAAAAAAATGTGCTTTGTTGTGTATCTGACGGACAAACACCAAACCAGTTCCACATCACTGAAGTTGCACCATTTTTGCAAACCAATTCTGGTTCATCTGTTTCACTCAACAATCGGCCATGTGCGTATGAAAACAAAGGCACTGCGCATGCGCGTTTTACTCCCATTCTATCGCGATATTTCGTTTTCCTATCGTTGCCTAACATTATACCGGTATTATCGTGAACGGTATAATATGGCCCAGCCCTATATATACCCACATACACAAGATCTTATATCTTATACATATAAGATAAAATGATTGCCTAATTTTAAAATAATATAATATCATTTTAAAATATAAATATTTTTGCATTACTAAATTATTGCATTACCATTTTATTATTTGTTATTAATTAACACTTTTAACTAATTTTTTAGCAAATATTTAAGCACTGATATTTAGCCCGTATGAACCATTTTATTAATTCTGCAAAATTAAAAGAATAGTTTATTAGTTAAATACCAAACCAAAGAAATTGTTTTAAAATAGTTTTGTAGTTTATTGTCTTTATTGTAAAGCACAGTGAAGATAGGAAATCGAGGGGAAGAGAGAAGTAAATATCCAGCCCTCCAACATCAAACTGATGACTCAGCAGCTAAAGGCATTTTTTGCCCATGTGCACCCAACCCTTGCCATACGTTTGTCCCCAGACAATGCCTTTCATAATCTTTTTTTTTAATGAAAGCATTTGTATATTTGTTTTCTTCACAAATAAAATAATACTTGTTTAGCCTCTATTACAAAGCAAGACTCTCAATCTCTAGTTAAGCTGCTTCACGAAGGGAATTGTTCTTTTCGTTAGCCGCATGTAATCGGGGAAAACCCTTACAGTAAGTGTGCCCAATGCCTTTGAATAGAACAGTGGAATATTTCACCTCAAAGAAATGACAGTTTCCTGAGCAACAAGAAAACAGAGAGAGCAGGAGACTGACACTTAAACAAGCAGACAAAAAGGAGCAGAACAATAAAAAAGATAGATGGAGAGGTGTGGTAAACATTACCACACAATTACATTGAATTTTAATCATATTCACATACATACAAACAAGCAAACAAGTTAGGCTGAAAGTTACGTACACATTTACAGGTCAGCTTCATGTATGAATAAGATAAAAATTGCGATGCTCAGATTTGTCAGAAACCTGAGCATCTTTGGTTCACAGCCTATTATGCAGCTGCTAAAACATATATAGAAAATATGATGCTATTGCTTTATTTTTATTTTGAAAACCTTTACCACTCCTATTTAAGACGCTTAGATAAAAGATTTGAAGAATTAACTGTAGAATCACAAGTGACGAGTAACAATATAATATTTGCACCAATGGTTCCTTGAGTTTTTATAAAAACAAGCCCCAACTTGAGCTTTTGCTTGCAAGTGTGCAACTCCCTGTTACTGTGGCAGAGTGATACAGTTATACACTCGAGTTATTAATTTGGACAAGCACCCCTCCTTACACCCT
>NW_024582548.1:371027-519900 GCF_018398535.1 Haplochromis burtoni | reverse complement strand
CCCCCCCCTCCCAACCCCATTTTTGGCCAAATCATACAGTCCAGACCAGATTAAAACCACTTGCACAGTGGTGCTTTTATTCCTACGCTTATTCCAAATGCAGTTTTTCCCCTCACACCATCTCCAAATCGAACTCCCCCCATTTTTCCCCCAAATCAAAGGAAAAATGTATTTAAGACTGCACGAGCCAAACCCTCATGGACTCATTACTTTGCCCAAGTTTCAGGCTGAACTCAAATGTGCAAGCACAACAGAAAAACCAGAAAAAACATAAATTAGCAGATTTATAGCCATCTCATAACCTTATTACATCACTTGCTCTACCTTTAAACCTCCATTTTATATGTAAATGTCCTTTTATTAACCATATAAGTAATCCATACTCAAAACTACATCAGCATGTGTCACTACACAAGTGCCAAAGCACTTTTTAGCAATATCAGATAACTGCAAATGCCACATTTGTTGGTATGTGTTTTGCTTTTTAGTTTATTTGATATTTTATTCTTCTCAAGCTATTGTAATTATTTAAAAATCCACAAATCGGGAGTTCTTTCTGTTCAGCATTGGTAAAAACATTATTCTCTCTTGGCTAGTGGTGTGACACCCTCTTGCCATTTTCCCGCTGCCAGCTGATCCTTGAAATCTTTTCTGGTACTTTGCTGCCTCAACCAAAAACAACCAAATATACAAATGGAAAAATCTGCTCTTCTGAATTCCATTAGATTACAGAAAACAACTACAGAGGGGCACAAAATGAAAACATGCAATAATCGGGCAATTTATTGTCTCAGTACATTTAGTATATTCCCATTTTACTTGTGACCTGTATATCTTAATATTTAGCAAATTTTGCAAGATAGTTATCAACTACTATGCACTGCTTCAAAGCAAAAAAATTCTCTGCTGATAGAAATCAAAGTTAGCTTGTCAGGTTTATTTCCTCTTTTTTAAGGCAATAATAATACAATAATACAAGTTGTACTACTAGATAATAAGCTTTTCAGTTGACCCATGAGTAATATATACCTAAAAGTTTAAATTAATCAAAAATGTCTGTCCCACCAGAAACAAATTCATTCCATGTACAATTATTTTCATTATTTTCTACTGCTAATCAATACAATTATGATCATATGTAATTTATTACTAATGAACAAGGCCACTGCATGAGCTATTTAATTCACCGCTTCTCTATGGGATATTTATGTCCAAGAAAGTTGGATGAAAGAAAAAAAAAAAAAGGTGTCCTCCAAGATTTGTGCTTTTTGTTAGGCATTACCTTTGCAAGCAGCAGTAAAAGAAAGAGAGTGAGGTTTTTGTTTATATTCAAATCCAAAGAATGCACTGGACACACCTGAGATCACAAGACTATTGTTTTTAACTTTCTTTTTTACCTTGCCCTGGATGTAAAAAAAAACACATGAGGAAAAAGAGGATTTTAGGAAAATGTCCTTAAATACTATCACCATGAAGCATCAATTAAAAAAAAAAAATTATCCAACATTTGTGACAACAACAACAGCTGTGATGTATGACCACAAACAGCAAACTAATTGATACACCATGAGTGTAAAAATTTCCCCGAAGCTTCGTCTTGCAACCTGTTAAACATGTGACTTTCACATATTTAAATTTGCATGTATTAGCTAGGGGCTTGTTTCAAAATATTTTTACTCCCAGAGACCCAGTATGGAATCACGTTTGTACCAAACAGGAAAACATAAGTAGTCTCCATGCCATGAGGTGATAAACGGTCCAAACAAAGTTCTTCCTGGAATTTGTCAAGTTACAAAGCTGAGGGCCACCTCATCTCTGTGTATGCCCTGTCTGCAAAAATTTATCTGCAAAGGTAGTGTTTGTATTGACTAAAGTTTGTCCCAAACTGAAACTGAAAATAAATTTTAAAATATTAAAGAAATTATTTTCACAATTTCTTCATAATTTATTTGCAAATTACAAATCTGTATAAGTTTCAAATAATTACTTTAGGTCTTTGAAGCGCACTAAGTGGACAACATAACGTCTTTGCACTTTGTATTTGAAATTTTTAATTACTGATAATGCATGTGACTAAATAACAATAATAACAACAATAATAATAAAAAGTATTTCATAATAATTGTTTGCATCAAAGCAAGATGCAGTCAGTTATTTTTCTGGATAAGCTTGCACTTCCTTCTCATTTTATCTGTAAACAATGAGTTAATAAAAGTTTTGACAACATTACCATGTGCTACTTTTGTGGATATGTACCTAGTGACATTCAAGGTGTATGACTCTCTCAGTTATACTTCACTTAAAACATAGGAACTAAGCCATAAGGCTCCCCCAGCCACCCCAGATTTCAGAGGCGGTTAACAGTTCACAGACTGTCTGTTGCAAAAAGAAAATGTAGGAGACATTTGCAAGTTCGAACTTTCGCTGTTAAATCAACCAAGGGCAATAAGAGCACTCCTGCTAACCTGCTATGTTAGCATGACAAGCTAATGACAGCTGGTGGTGTGTGTACGAGCTTGGTATAGAAAAGGCATGTAATATTTGAAAAGCTCCATTTGAGAGAGAAAAAACATTACAGATTGTATGGTATGAGGCTGCAGCTGAAAGACGGCGGGGTAACTGAAAGTAGCAGTAGATACTGACTAACTTATGTTACACGACAAGTGCCTTAAGTTTACTACTAGTATAAAACATACCACTGGGAACAGTGGAAACCCACTGACCTGCAGGGCCTAACGGTTGTTGCTGCCCTTCCTCTCCGAATATCAGTCTGAAGTCCAGCTCCTCATTCCCGGGGCAGTTTGCAGTAGTCATCGGGTTTGACAGCTCGGGTTTTACCCCGCCACTCGACCGTCGACCGCTGGAGCAATTTACGCTATATCCTAAAGTGTCACAACATTTACCGACTGCCACGGCGGACGCCAAACTTCAACTTTTTGTTCATTGAATTCGCGAGCTTTCTTCCCCCCACCCCCCGCCTCCTCCTTCGTCTGACAAATCCAAAAAAAAAAAATGCAGGTCGCTGGTCTCCTCTTCCTCCCCGGCAGTTAACGAGTGCAATTCTGGCTTCAACTTCAGAGAAAGTCGGCTGCCCCCCTCCGTCTCTACTCGTCTCACTACTTCTCTCTGTCTCCCGACCTTTCGTCAGCGGCAAAGAAGCGCTTCCCCGCGGTTAATGTTCGGTGTGGAACCGATGAACTGTCACAATAAAGTCGCCGTTCATCTACCGTTCTCTCTGTTTCCCTCTCTCTCCTCCTATCTGTTCTTGTATCTCTCCACGGAGGTCCTATCCCAACTTTTACTAACCCCGCGTGACAAGGCAGTTCCAGCGGTGACGTCAGCAGACACAACACAACACAGGGCACGCGCACGCAAGCACACACATACACACATCTCCTTGGCTGCTATAAGCCCATAGCAGCCCAATAAATAGTTATGAAATTACTAACCTGTTTGAAATACCGAAAATATATTGCCATTTTTAATTTATTTTTCTATTTTGTTTACACGTTTATTCATAATTTAACAGTTCTCTTTGCTCTTTGTTTTTGGTGAGATCTACTTATACATGTGCTGCCTTTTAAAAGGTGCTATGTAAAAAAAATGGGTAGTTGGAGTAAATTAAAGCTTCAGCCCACTCGTTTTATGATCTGTAATGCATGTGCTTAATTGTTCTTAATTGTTGTCAACATTAATTTTCATGGGAGTCGTTCATCATTATTTTCTTTGCCTTCTAAAACCAAATATACAAGCTGATGCTTGATGATATGCACATAACAGTGGAGAGATTTATCTAAAATTCAAAAATATTTACATTTTCGAACATGCACAAATTTGAAGCGGAATGTACTGTCCCTACTGACCTTGTAACAACTGGGTCTTGCAGCCACTTTGCTCTTTTTAATTGGTCCTTCAGTCTCTTCCAACCGCTACCCATTACATTACATCAATTGCACCTGCCCCCAGCCCTCCCTCTTTGTGTGGTTCTAATCCAAGCCAGGATGGGTAAGTAAGTATAATGACATCCTGCACTTTTTACCTTTAGATCCCTCGAGCCTGTCAGTACTGAAGCCCATTAATTTCTAATCAGCCAATTTAGGCTTGTGAATGGGCTATACAAAGAGGCAGACAACTTGATCGCTGCTTGTGCTGTGATTTTGCATGTAGATGGTGCTGACTGAATAGCAACTCTAACACAGATTTTTTGTTTGTTTGTTTGTTTGTTTCCGGAAGCTGTTTTATTCTATCCCCTTATCTACAGAGCCAAGAGAAGTGTTTCTCACTGGTATTTCCCAGCCTTTTTGATGGCTCTAACAGTTCATTTGGACACTGCTTTGCTCTTGGTGGGACTTGGTGGATTTTCATACTATAACACTGTAATAAGAATGCATCAAAAGAAAAGTGGTTGAAAAGGCAAGCATGGCCACTCAAAGAGAAATTATTTAGATAGGTGTTTTGTTAATGTACATCCAAATGAATGGTTTTCCTTAATGACTTAATGTCTCATTTAGTATTTAAATCACAATGTAATTCTGACTCTTTCTCACTAAAGACGAGGTAAGAGTAGATCTGCGGCTAGAATAAAGCCATAGTAAATCCATCTTTATATGGGCTGCTCCATTACCTTTAACCCTTGTGCTCTAACCCATCAATCTTTTCAGGATAATCTTTATTGGGTAAGTCACACAGAGGTTGGCATACTCTAAAACTTTAATGGGCTGCTGCTGCTTTGATGATATTTCTGGTATTTATATTAGCATTTAGGTATTTCCTGCTTTCACTCTTCTAGAAATATTTGTGCAAACCAGTTATACACAAATCTTTCTCATCTCTTGATAAAATAGGCAACAGTGGGGCGTATTCACATCTGCATTGTCACCCCTCCTACACACACACACACACACACACACACACACACACACACACACACACACACACACACACACACACACATCTGCAGCTGATCAAGAAATTACTGCAAGTTTTTAATGTTTCACCAAAGGTTTTTGCAACACTGATAAGCATAGTTATAAAGCACTTTTTTATTGCATGCATTACTGCTAGGGCACTTTTTATGATCAAGTTGCACTAAAGAGTAAATAAGACAATACATTATTGTTTGTGAGAGAAAAAAATCAAGATGGACATTTCTGAAATCTAAGCAGTTGCCAGGACAAAAAAGAGTCTTTATATTTTAAAAAACTGCTTCAGCAGCAGAACTTTTTGCTATAATTCGCCCCATCCTTCTGCATATGCAGCAGTCAACACCGTCTTATTTTTCTGACACAGACACACATATACCTATGCAAGAAGCATGTGGGCGTTCAGACAAGCACTCAGTTCTCAAATGCATCTGAAAACATCAATATCACATTTCCTGTGGTCTTTATTTCCAAGCAAAAGCACAAAATTCAACCCTTTTCTTATTATTTGACATTTTATGAAGCGTTGTCTGTAGGCAGGTGTTCTACTTAGTTTTCTACATCTGGAGGATTACAGAGTCCTCCAGAGTTCCAAATATACATTTTAAAATGTTTTTCTAAATCTTTTCACCTATTAATGTCATGCCACTTTTGCAAAGTACTTGTTAAATTATACAAATGCACAGAAAGAGAACAAATACCTGTCTCTCATAGATGCATATTGACTTAAATAAAATTACCGTAAAACTATGCCACATTCTTGTAAGTAAATTGCATTATAGATTACATTATGCATAGAAGTCACCATATGAATCTTAAGGCTTTTTCAAACTTTATCTTATCGCCTTACCACTGAAAAGAGGAACCAAGCATATTTAAAACAAACACCACATATCGTTGTTGCAGCAGTTTGTTTAGAATGATTTTTAGTAGCAGGGTTAAGAAAACAACCTGCCTTAAAAATGTAAATTAAAATTATAGTTGTATCTGACTCAATTACAAATACAACTAGGGAACTGGCTATAAAACAGAATGAGGAAGGAATGAAAAAAAGGCTTTGGCTGAAATTGATCCACGTGTATATTAGTATAATAATATTGTAGTTATAAATTATAGAATTATTATATTATCATGTTGCAATTATATAACTTGAATGAACTTTCTCCTGTGCAGAAGTCATGTCTCCAGGCCCACCCGTCTCTAATTCAGGTTACCTGCATCTCTTATCGTCGCAGATGACCTTTGAAGGGAGAAGATAAAGAAAACAAATTGTGTAGGAGGCTGTAGATGTGGTTTGTGATATTATGTTCTTGTAAAGAAAGTTATGAAGGAAAAAAAAGCAGCATCTGCCCCCACACTGGTCCTGTTTCAGAGGTGTCATTCTTTCAAGGATTGGAGTTTGCACACACTGCAGAAATGCAATGCAGCACCATGGCAGCATGTGCAATGTTCACAAAATGTCAGTGAATATCAAACTGTGTGCAACTCCATATCTGCATGTCAGCTGATAAGATTTTAAAAGCTCATGATAATGAAAGTAGTAAAAGAGAAATAAGAAACTATCTATGCTGTCAAATGTCTGAATGCAGTTAATTCTGTGTGCAAATTATACCTTTATTTTTTGTGGGGTAGATTTACAGACTAGCAGCAATATTTACCATGCAGAAAAGGTGTCTGTGTGATGCATATAGTTTACAAAACGAACAGTAATGCAGACACATTATGCTTTTGTTTGTATATGTCTATGTGAAAGAAATGGACAGACTTGAAAAACAGTGCAAGCCTTTACTGACATTTCTCCGATTAGGATTTTGGTTGGTGTGAAATCTACCTTGAAGTTGTATACTGCCCTCTTTTGGTCAATCTCTGGAACTGAATGTTGATGTCTAATACTTGAATAATTCAACAAACACGGATTGGTCATAAAGCCTTGTATGAATAGGGGACTCACGCTATTTAAAATTTGCCCTGCAGTGTTATGCTTAATTAAATAAATTCAAATGAAGTAGTACATAGACTAATACATCGTCAACTCAGCTCTTTCCTACTTTGGGTACAGCACACAGGGATTCCTACTGCCAGAGCATTTGTTTGGCCAACATGTGACAGAGTCTCTAATACTGAAAGAGTGTGTGATGTTCTGAAGCTACACTAAATCAATGAATGAGCTGATTCGTTCAGCACATGCTGAGGGTAGCTGATATACAATCAATGCTAGATCTGACAGCAGCACTGATGCAGACAGCTGATTTTTTTCACCCCTGATGTATAAATACCTTTGTCCTTTGCATAAAATAATATGCTGTGTGGGAAGATACAAAGTCCCTTATCAAAACACAGTCATAAGAGTATTTCCATTAAACAACTGAAGAGAGGCAGAGTAAAATGGCAGTAAAGCTGCTTGTTCCCCCTGTTTGGACCCTCTCTAGATGCATGCCTATGGAGATTAGTCTCCTTTTTTATAAGCTTGCACACCAGTGTTGAAGCAACAATGAATTATCCCCCTCAAGGAACTGGGCACCAGCAGGATCTACAACAGTCATACCTCTTGTGATGATATTGACAATTAAAATGTTGGAGCAAAAGCCCAACAAGAACACATCTCAGCCACGTTTTAGGTAAAAGGTTAGGCTCTAATGATTTCATTAAACTTGTGTTTAAAATCTTAAAGAAATCAGTAAATTACAACATAATCTTGGCCTCTTTTGGGTTCAGTAACGCAAACCAAAGGTGTTATTAGGTGTGTCTGTTCAACTGTCAACATGGTAGTTGATGACAGATGTTCTGGTCTGAGTACTTCAGAAAAATGCTGATTTACTGTGATTTTTCCCCACACAGTTATCTCTGAAGTTTACAGAGAATGGTGGAAAAAAGAGAAAATATCCAGTGAGTGTCAGTGAAAATGCCTTGTTGATGCCAGAGGAAAATTGCCAGACTGCTTTGAGGCAGGCAATAGTAACCTCCAATAATCAGCTGTTACAATGCAGATATGAAGAAGAACATCTCTGAGCACACAACAGTCTTGTCAAATCCTGATGTAGATGGCCTTCAGCAGCAGAAGACCATACCAAATGCCCCACACAGGGAAAACTGGACCATAGAAAATTGGATTTATTGGTTTGATGATGTTGCTAACCATGTCCACTCTTTTATGATCACAGTGTGCCCATCTAGCAGGATAGGGTTTCTATGTCCCACAGGTCAGATCCTCTCAAACTGGTTGCTTGAACATGACATGGACACATGAACACACATGAACAATAAACGTACGACTGTCCCCACCACTAACTCATGACCCTACGCTGTGTTCACTGCATCATTCCATGTTTTGGCACTGATCACCACCTGCACTCATGTATATATCTTTCTACGTAGCACTTTTAATTCTTATTCTCATGTATATATCTCATGTATATCTCATGCATATATCTTTCTACGTAGCACTTTTAATTCTTATTCTTACTTTTATTTTTTCATGTCTATTTAAGCGCAATTTATGACAGCATGTTTGCACTGAAGCACCGCAGCAATTTCCTAATGTTGTAAACCTGCTCAACATTTGGCAATAAAACCCTTTCTGATTCTGATTCTGATGACAGTGAGTTCACTGTACTCAGATCTCAGTCCAGTAGAGGACCACTGTGATTTGGTGGAACAGGAGATTCCCATCATGGATATGCAAATGACACTGCAGCAGCTGCATAGAGCTATCATGTCAATAAGAACCAACAGGCCAAAAGTTTCAACCACCTTGTTTAAGCTGTGCCATAAAATTAATTAAAGCCATTCTGAAGGCAAAAGCAGGCCCCACCCAGTGGTATCTTATGCATGTGTCATTGTACTGTTCTTTCTGTATGTTCTTGTTCAGCATGTAATTTTTTGTGTTGCATAATTGTAGGATTTTGTTTCTTACCGTGCCTGTGCCTAAGGTTATAAATGGTTTGATGCATGACATCAGTCTTGCTACATACTTGTCCTTCCACAAATAACCCATACCTTTTCTTGTCTTTTTCTTATAATGTAATGGTGGAAAAGTCAGGGGCGATCGTGGCTCAAGAGTTGGGTGTTCGTCTTGTAATCGGAAGGTTGCCGGTTCGAGCCCCGGCTCGGACAGTCTCGGTCGTTGTGTCCTTGGGCAAGACACTTCACCTACCGCCTACTGGTGTTGGCCAGAGGGGCCGATGGCGCAATATGGCAGCCTCGCCTCTGTCAGTCTGCCCCAGGGCAGCTGTGGCTACAACTGTAGCTTGCCTTCACCAGTGTATGAATGTGAGAGTGAATGAATAGTGGAATTGTAAAGCGCTTTGAGGGCCCTGAAAAGCGCTATATAAATGCAATCCATTATCATTATTGGATGTTGTCCAAAATAAAAACAATGTTGGATAACACCTCCCACCCACTCCATGACATGCTGGTCAGTCACAGGAGCACGTTCAGTGAGAGACTGAGATTACCGAAAAGCACCACTGAACGACACAGGAAATCTTTCCTGCCTGTGGCCATCTCCCTGTACAACGCATCCACTTAACACACTGTTTACTGCTACAACTACACGTTTCTTTTTCAGCTATTTATTAATAAGTGACTTTATATGTATATATTCTTAGTTAGCGTATTGTCTGTCTTGTTAATGTTCGTTTATAATGGAGCACTGTAACAAAAAAATAATTTCCCGCAGGGATCAATAAAGTATTCTGATTCTGATTATTATTATTAATGTAGTGCTAAGGCTACAACTTCTACAAATGGTATTTGTTGTTTGGTGAAGGGGATTGAGGAGAACTCAAAGTCATGTGGACTGTTATTGACAGTCACTGCTGAGTCAATGACAGTGTGCTTTCTCACCCTAGAGTAATCTATTACAGTTTCTTACATTACCATATACAGCAGGCTGTGCTGAATGCCCAAGCCAGGCAACAGATGAATGAGTTACCATTGTAACAGCCCTATGATGAATACAACTTCAAAGTGGATGCACTAATCAGGTAGAATTCTTTTCTTGGGACCCTCGATTGACTTTGTTTAATAAATGTATTCTTTTATAATGCCAGTGTGTATCTTTAAATATAATCATACCTTTAAAAATTCATTATGTTTTCTTTCCGCTCTTGCCAATTATCTCACCCTTCCTTTTTCTTCTGCATAACCAGTTCTTGGTGATTAAAGGCCAGAGCCTATTCTAGGAAGGATACACGCTAGACAGGCTGTCTGTCACAGGGCTAACACGGAGAAAGAGACAAGCTTATGGCTATCCTGAATTACAAGTTAACCTAACTCACGTGTGTCTTTGAAAGGCTGGATTACCCTGATAGAAGGCGAACGACCATAGGGGGAAACTGCAGACTCCAGACAGAGAGGCCCAGCCATTGTTTTTGAACCCAGCACCTTTTTCCTCTGAGACAACAGTGCAAACCACCACCCCACCGACTGCAAACGTTCACATCACACAAGTAGATATGATAAATATAAAATGCTAAAAAAAAAAAAATAGTGATGGCATGTTAATATAGGACGTGTAATATTATAATAAATAATAATAAATCTCTCGTAAGCTACATTTCTGTCTTTTTGGTTAAAATTTAGCTCAAACAATCAAACAACAAAACACACGAGTTGAATCAGGATTCGGCTTTTCTGTACACCTCGTCACGCCACGCCCACTGACATCATCAGCACTCGCCGGGAAAGCATGGCGACATGACTGTGTAGTATATAAATTTCTGCGCCTTTTGGACCTTTATATTGTCTTTTGTGGAATTACAGTGAATTTAATGGGCTTGATTTCCAATTTTTTTATGGTTCAGTTTTGCTGCTTTTTCCCGTCAACACTTGCGAGCCGGTTAAGTATTTAAAATGCAGGCTGTGAAGGTCGCCCATCTGGCTTTGGTAGCGTCCAGAGCTCTCGGATCAAGAAGATTGTGTTGCTGTGAGCTTTTTAAAGCGTCGGCTTGGCTTCGATCTCTCGGTCAGAGTCGCTTCTGTCAGACTGGAGGAGAGACCGCGGTCATTCGTGTTCCCCGGTACCTGCAGAGACGCGTTGAAAACGTGAAGGAAATTCGAAGCAAAAGCAAGATCAACACCATCAAAGCTGGAAAGCTCCTCATCCAGAGCAAGAACCCAGCTCTGAACCAGTCTGCCGGATACATTCTGGGAAAATTCGAGCAGCCTTCTCTTTGCTCTAAAGGATGGAAACATAACAAATCATTCGGTGACTATTTCAGCATCAACAACGTCAGGGCTGTTGCACCTTACGTTGCTGAAAACGGGAATGAGGACGCTGGACAGAAACCGCTAGCCACTTTTAATAATCTCCACATCTGCAAGGAGCTGGTGGAGACTTTAGAGACTCTCAGTATTAAACATCCCACCACTGTGCAGCTGCAGACCATCCCCAAAGTCATGAGAGGTCACAATGTACTCTGTGCTGCTGAGACTGGCAGTGGGAAGACGCTGAGTTATCTCCTACCTGTTATTCACAGACTGCAGGCTGATAGGGAGTCTGAAAGTTACTCTGAGAGTGCACACAAGATATGCACTGTGGTTCTTGTGCCTTCAAGAGAGCTGGCAGAGCAAGTGGCAGCTGTGTCCAGGACTCTGTGTGCGCCATTTGGTTTCGTTACAAGGACCGTTGGAGGAGGACGAGGTGTGGGACACATCAAGACAGTCTTCAGGAGGGATCATCCGGATATTTTAGTGGCTACGCCAGGTGCTCTGGTCAAGGCCCTGCGGAGGAGTTGTCTGGATTTGAGTGAGCTGGGGTTCTTTGTGGTCGATGAGGCTGACACAATGTTCGACCCCAGCTTTTCTGACATGCTGGAGAACATCCTGCTTCACGTCAACGTTGCTAGTGATCCCAAGGAAACACGTGGCCTGGGTCACAAAGCACAGCTCCTCGTGGTTGGGGCAACCTTCCCAGGTGGTGTGGGCGACGTGCTCAGCAAGGTGACAGATCTTGGAAAAATAGTTATTATTAGGAGCAAGATGCTGCACTTTCTTATGCCCCATGTTAAACAGACATTCCTGAAGGTAAAAGGTGCCGACAAGATCCTAGAGCTCCACCAAGCTCTGAAGCTGCTGCAGCAAGACAGAGGTGGAGGCGCAGTTCTGGTGTTCAGCAACAAGTCTTCCACCGTCAACTGGGTTGGATACTCGCTTGAAGAGATGGGGGTAAAGCATGCACGTCTCCAAGGGGAGATGCCTGCTGCTGTGCGTGCAGGAATCTTCCATTCCTTCCAGAAGGGCAACGTAGACGTGCTGATATGCACGGACATTGCCTCACGTGGCCTGGACACATCCAGAGTGCGCTTGGTGGTCAACTACGACTTCCCAGAATCCCACACGGACTATATCCACCGAGCAGGCAGAGTAGGGAGAGCAGGTGGTGTAGAGGATGGGGAGGTGCTCAGCTTTGTCACCCATCCCTGGGATGTGGAGCTGGTGCAGAAGATTGAGACAGCTGCACGCAGGAGATTGAGCTTGCCAGGCATGGAGTCCGACATACATGAACCAAAGCCCATAATGTTAAATGAAATGGAGTAGATGGTTTTGTGTGTTTGTGATTTAAATGCAAAACATGGAACAGAATAGATTTTAAGGAATGGTTATTTGAAACTAAACTGCAGTCAGAACCTATAAAGCTCACGTTTAAGAATGATTTGTGTGTGCTTCACATCTAAATGTATTTTTCTGCCATGTACAAAATATTGTCAACACCTTTATCTTTTGATTAAAGATGTTCTGCTTGTACAGATACAACATTTGTTGGGTATATTTCTGTTAACTGATGCAGTTTTTTTTCAAAATGATTTCACCTCAAAGTAAAACCTAATAGCATATTCCTCCTGTGCAGTTGCATTTACTAACATGAAGAAGCATAAAAGATTATTGGCTGTCCAAGTCTGGATTGGAAAGCGTCTAATTTTTGAATCTATGTTCAATCTTTCTTTAGGAGCAGCAACAGTTTTGATAGGTTTGTCACGAATCTTATGTTGCAGACTTAAACCTCCTCAAAACATCTAAAAAACCAAAACTTTTAGTTATTACCTCATTAAAAAGTTTTAAAATCTGTAAGAGCAATAAATTGGAGTTCGTGTTGCCCTCGTTTATGTATTGCATGTATTCTGCCACAAGGTGGCGGCATTTGGCTGATATTTGTTTGTAGAGGGTTTAAAGGTGATTACATGTGCAGGGGAAGGATTTATGCATTTCTTTATTTTGCTTTCTGCTCATTGCAATTAACTCGGCACAGTGTAAATAGCATATTATGTGCCCACCTAGTAGTTTGTGTGCTGTGGCTCCCTGCATGTTGTTTTGTGGTATAGATGTAGCTCATCAAACTAAAGCAGTAATCAAAGTGTTACAGCCGAATAGCTCTTATTGTGGTAGGTCTGCAGTACTTGAAAGGATTTCCCCCTCCTCTTTCATGTCTATGAGTACTTGTTGAAAGCAAAATGAAAAATTGCAGGCTTTTATTTTGTAATGCTCATTAATGTGCCTGGTGATTTAAGCTGGAGTCGTTGTGGAAGTATTGAGATTACAGGGGCAGACGGACCTCAGCGTGAGGCAGACAGAGTTAACGGCACTGAGGGTATCAAGGGGCTTCCATGAGAATGTTTGGTATTTAGCTGTAGTTGTCCTGCTCCAGCTGGGGTCGATATCTTTGAGCTTTCCCCCCCACGTAGGTTCACATTTCACCCCAGTTTGCCCTGACAACAAGAACCCGATATCCACTTACAACATGTGGAACAACTGCTGCCGATCCCTCAACTTATATTCTTGTTCAGTTTTAACCCAAGTGGCCCCTGTAAAGTAAAACACCTAAATACTGTGTAGAGTTTCCTTTATTTGTCTCGCTCCCACATAGTTTGCTGGGTCCCATTTCCCAAATGGCTTAAATCAGTGGTTTAAATCCATCATTTAAATCATGGAGCACATAGAGCTCCATTTGACCACTTTGATTAAGTGGGTTGAACTGGTAAAACATAATAACACACATAACTGATTGTTTTTACATTATTTCCCAGTTCTAAAGCCGTTAAGCAGTTCAGTTGGTTATTAAAAAGAAACTTACTGGCACAGCTCCTCACTTTAGTGGCGTGGCAGGCCGTGGGTGATGTGAATGTCAGTAAGAAGGCTGACAAACATTGATGATTCAGAACTGTGGCCTGGATGAAATTAGCAGTTCAGACATCCACTTTCATGACGTTGACTTAATACATAGTTCTTCATTTATTACTATTGTGACATATGTGCAGCTGTCTTCTGGGGCTTTGGGGGAACTTCACTGAGTTTAAGACAATAACTCAGTCAAGGTCAAAGGGACTGTGTGTATATAACCTGAGAGGTGATGGAGACAGTCTAAGATGCATTCTAGAAAATGTGCCAGTCCTATAAGCTCAAGCTCAATTTATTCTATCTGCTGATTTTCAGTTCAGTGTTCAGTCAAAAAAAAGTTTTTTGTTTTTTTTTAGTGTTTCCTGATATGGAAATTTGGCTCATATGGTGCAGTTTTGTACATCAGTATCAACATCTGCATATTTGTCTGCTGGAGAGAGAAAGTTTCTCTCAGTCACTGGTGTATGAACATGTTTTTGTGACCCTACAAGTGGTTTAGAGATCTTTTGCTGTCCACTATACTGCTTAGTCAGTCAGATATTTCCATTTTTTCAGTGTGGGAAGAAGCAGTAGCATTAAATATGAGAATTATCAACTAGGTACATTTCCTTCTGTGTTATAAAATCAAAGCTGAATATTTTTTCCCAAGCCCTGGACTTTCAAAATATTTGAGCAGGTGGTGATTTTTGCGTGTCTTTTTTCTTCTTCTTTTCTTTTCTTTTCTTTTCTTTTTAGTTTCTGGTTTTAGCACATCAATGCTCGTCTGTTACTAAAAAGAAGAAGAAAAAAAACAGGAAGAAAAAGAACCGTGTGAAACTAACACTACATCACCGAACCCGATCCATTTTGTAGTTTAACTGGGTACAGATATGACCAAACGGACTACAAAACGCTTGGGCCATTAATAATGACGCATTTCCTTTTTGCCCCACCGTAGGATTATCCCCCCCCCGTCCCCTCCCCTCCCCATTTACGCACACACATACACACGGTACCTCTGCTGCTCACACACTGTTGGCCACTTGGAAATTTCCCCTCAACGCGCAGGATATTTTAGTGCTGAGGAGCGGGGCTGCCGGCTAATGTGCATCTTCTCAGGGCTGACTTGCCTGAAATGCCCCAGCAGAGGATTTGAAGGTAGGTTTACACCCCCCCCCCCCTTGTAATCGGTTTAATCTGGTGACCATCTCCCCCCCTGGCAGCAGCAGATCTGCCTGACCTCTCCGACCAAGCTTTTTAATCAAACTGCATGCTGTGTGTGAGCGTGAGAGTCCCAGCCCCTCTCTCTCTGCTCTGTGACTGCGCTGCATTTTTTTTGAATGGATCTGCGGTCTTTCAGTCGCCGTGATGCTCATTTGAATTAACGAAACTTGTGGGGGTCTCTAATTGCTGACTTTTGTGGTTGCATCGCGTCGTTTTTTTGCTTTTTCTTTCTTGGGCGACTTGTACAGACCACATGGTTGCAGCAGGGGGTCGCCCGGTGAGTTTGGTTTTCTGTCTCTTATCTTTCCGTTTTCCCTTCTTTTGGCCTTTGAAGCCGCAGGATCGAGCGTGCGGTGAGTGCGGAGTCTAAAGAGTTCACGGACCGGCTGGTATACTAACTTGCATTGCACTGGCCGGAGAAAACCAACCTCCGCCATGTTTCCATGTCAGTCAAGCTGCCTCTCGTACGAGCAGGCAATTGTTTCCAACTTTTTAAATCATTGTTTTTCACGCGCTTGCGTCGGAAACGCACGCGTTAAAGGCTGCAACCTGTACGACGCCAGTTACAATCGCCCAATATCACATGGCTTGCAGGAGGAGGGGAGCACCTATGTTTGAGTTGTAGGCGTTATTGCCACCTTTTATCCGTGGCTGAGTGCACGTGATTGCCATTCTTCTGGCTAACCTGTGATGGAAAATGCGAACCGCGACATCTTGGAGTAATGTATGGCTCCACCACTGCAGCAGGTTGTATGGACTAAATGGTGAGGATGAGTGGCTCAGCTGCCACACCCCTTCATAGAAAGACGAGGCTGGTTATGTTTTTACACTGATCACATGTTGTTGTTGTTGTTGTTGTTATTAGTATAGCAGGGAATTTGGTGATGTCTTAAATGTCTCCTCTTGTTCGGCGTGGGACTGAGCTGGGAGATCACCTGTGTGTGTGTATGCTAAGTTTGTGTGTGAGGAAGGATCAGTGCAGGCCATCGCTGCTAGTATTAGAATGAATGGACCTATCAGCAGCCTGGGAATTTCAGTGAGCCTGGTGTGTAGACTGTGACAGTTCTCATGAGATCGCTGGCCAGGTATGGAGGAAGAGTTGCCTGTAATGCAAAAGTACTCTCCTGAACCCCCCCCCCCCCCCCCCCCCCCCCCCCCCCCCCCCCCCCCCTCCTGAACCCCCCTTCATACGCGCACACACACCTCCTTTGGATCCCCCCACACTTCCCTTGAATTCCTCCACCCCCAAAAGCTGCCCAGACCTTGGCTTGTCAGAAGAAGACACATGACCTTATTGGCTGCAGGCTTGAGCGTGTGTGTAGTGCCTCGGGAGAATGCTCTCCTGTGACTGTTCTTTTAGGTATGTTGAACATGAGTCTGAGCGTTGAGATCCGGCTGACAGTAAGGACAGCGTACCCTGTGGGGAATGCTCGGCAGATATCGGGTGTTTGCCCAGAAATCTATAGTTAATAAAGAGGCTTCAGCAAAAGAGAATGTCATCGCTCCACCTCAAGTTGCCCTTTGTTAAAATCTGTCCTTTCAAAATGGCAGCTCTCGTCTAATGAGCCCAGCTTCTGTTTTCGCGTGCTTATCATTTATTCTTCTGTACATCTCTGAAAATGTCATTCTCCCGAGCCCCCGTACCTAGCTGTTACTGTCTGCCGTCGCCGCTGCTTGGTATGCAGCTCTGGCACCGGCGACGACACCGATCATTTATTAAACTGGCCAAACTCACTCTGGCTTCCTTGACATAAAAGCAGCAATCAACAGCGTTTTCATTACATTAGCAACCGTGCTGACCTTTTGGAGAGTGTGTTTATGCATCCATTAGACTGTTAGTAGTTTTTCAAAGCGGAGTCCTGCACAAAAGCCCTTTTTATTTTTCTTTCTTTCTGTTTTTTCCCCCCAGTGTAACTGTTCAGTTATTTGGTGCTGAAGTCAATGGAGATGGAGTGAGAATTGCAGAGATGTTCTTGATGAAGTATTTCAATCTGCATTTCAAAGTATCACACTTTTTTTTTTTTTTTTTAAAGATTTCTCACATTAATAAATGCTGTATGTATAGGTTTAGCAGAAGTTTACAGCTGGAAGATTGCATGGATTGTGATAATCATTTAGCTTGTCGATATCTGTTGGGGATTTTAACTTTCAATGGAAATGTGCTCCTGGCTTCAAGTCCAATCTGTGGGGTTACTCATCAGCTGCACATGGCTAGTTTATTGATTTTTCTCATTGTTCTGCATGAAATCGGGCCTCTGCTGTCACCTCTGACCACAGAGAGGAAGTAATGAGCAAACTGTAATGACACTTTAATGACACTGATAATGCAGCGGATTAGTTTGCGGTTGCCATGCTCAGCCAGATATTTCTGCTGTGCTCTGTTGGCAGGGGGAAAAGGAACATACAGAAAGTGTTATTTTCATGGTCAGGGTCAGCAGTGTTGTTGTGTACAGCAAGCAAGTTCAAGTTTTCTATTGAGATTTTCTTTGAGAGACTGCAAGAGGGGGGAAAAAACACTCTGCTTGTGAACTGTTTACCCTTTAAAAAAGTATTTTATGCAAAAGCTGCAAAGTGAACAGACTATTTGTAATGCAGGTGGAGGGAAAACAGTGAAAGTTGTGCAACGAAAGCTACATTCATCAAACGTAATACAGCTTAGGTTCAAAATTCTGAAGCAGCAGCTATCCCTTGATGCTCGTTCCAGAGTCGCTCTGAGGTAAACCAGCTCTGGTTGCTTTTAATGCTGCACTGACCTCGTGAAGCTCTGTCTCTACTCTTTGTTTGTTTCCCAGGGCAGCTCCCAGCTGGTCACCTGGAATTAATTTTGTTGTTTTGTTTTTTTAACGTGGCTCTCAGGGCCTGAAACAAATGTTTGGAGCTGGTTGCCAGATTGGTAACTAAGAATTGCTGTTTGGCTGAGAAAGCTGGCAAAGATAATTGGTGTAGTTTAAACTGTTTGAGTGACAATGTTCTTGTGTGGGTATGCAATTATAGATGATCATTGTATGAATTACTTGTCAGGGTGAAAAGGGGAGTGATGACCTCAAGCATGCCTAATCACATTTGCAGTTTGACTCATGTCACATTGATGCTGTTGATTTGTTTAACGATGACATTAAAGCTTTTACTCCTGAGCATGCACTGAGCAGGCTTAGTCAGAATAGTCTCATCTATGTTCAGCGTTGGATACACGGCGCCTGCTTGCCCTTGTTTAGGGACGTCTTGTTGGGCTATTTTACATCACCTGTTCCTCTCTTTTGCTACTTTGTTAGTTCAGCCTCTGAACAACTAGACTAGCAGACTTGTTTTATCAGTCGTGAATGGTTGATGGTCTAACTTTCCGTCGCTTAAATCAGGTTTTTGTTTGACTTCAGCATGTCAGTATGTGTGGTGGGTCTCTTTGTTGAAACTAACATTTTGACATTTATCTTTGTCCTTTATGTTCTTCAGCCTCAGTGATGGAAAAAAGCATAGCTGTAACTTTGGATTCAGCTAATGAATCTTTTCAATCCATGGGTGCAAACGTGCTCTTAAATATAATCCTTGAGATTTATTTAAAAAGAGTGTTTTGTTTTTGTTAAGCAAAAGCTATTCAGTGGTTTATACTCCCTACATACCTTTCTTTGAAGCTCTTTGCACTGTTACTGGTGGAGTCCAACATTCCTGCCTTGTATTCTAACAACCTGTGTATGCATAACTGCAGTGTGAGTTTGCATGGCTGCTCTGTAAGCAAATAAATCAGTTCTTCTGCTGTGTTTATGACAAATTAAATACTCGAGGAGCGCTTGCAGCCCACATTAAACCCCACCTGATGCTGTTGTGTAAATCAAAGTGTTAAATCAGATAGGCCTGACCCAGTGACAAGATTTACAACTTTAATGTTTCATGTCAGCTCACAGAGTTCATCTGAAAAGGCTCTGTAGGGCCATTTTCATGGAGGCAAGAGCTTCAACATGGCCGTATGGCTGACCTGCACACAGTAGAGGCAGAAGTGTCTGTTCCATTGTTATATTTCTTGTTCTGCGGTTCTGGCTACAACTGCAGAATTCCCTCTATGTATAATAATTATATAATAATTTTCAGTTCAATTTAAATCAGTTTTTTTATGTGCTAAATAACAACAGCCGCCACCTTAAGGCGCTTTATATTTTAAAATAATGAACCCAAAATAATAAATAAATAAATACAATTTTATTTATATAGCACCTTTCTAGACAGAATCACAAAGTGCTGCACATAAGATAAGGAGTCATAAATTTTCTTTTTCTTTTTTTTAAAAGGGGAAAAAAAAGAAAAGACATAGGGCTGTAGCAGATCAGAGGTGTAGGCTGGTGCCAGTCCGTGCACAGCTCTGTAAGTCAAGACCAGGATCTTAAAATGGACTCTAAATTCAACAGGAAGCAGTGGAGATGAGATAGCAACGGTGTCACATGTGAATACTTAGAGGATTTTGTCAAAAGCCTAGCTGCAGACGATCCAGAGAACCTTTGCTTAGACACATAAACAGCGAGTTACAATAGTCCAAGCACGAGGAAATAAATGCATGTATAGCAATCTCCAGTTCAGAGCGAGATAAAATCGGGCTTAGCTTAGCCACATTTCTTAAATGATAAACACAAGACCGAACCAGAGATTTCACATGACCATCCAATGTGAGGCTACGTCCACACGTACCCGGGTGTTTTTGAACACGCAGATTTTTCTATGCGTTTGCACCTTTTGTCCACACGTAAATGGCGTTTTTGGTCACTGAAAACGAAGATATTTAAAAACTCCGGCCAGGGTGGATATTTTTGAAAACGCAGTTTTTGTATTTACGTGTGGACGAGGAAAACGGAAAAAACGCAGCGTCAAAGATGTGCGCCTTTTTTTTTTTTTTTGACGTCACACTGTGCGCCACGTTATTGGCCAACATTTCTACACGGTTAGGAATATATCATCACCTGTTGCTTTGGCATGTTCCTAGCAGCGTTTTCCTTCATTACTGCGTTTACGTGTGGACAGAATTATTTTTTAAAACGAAAACGGAAAATCTCCGTGGAATGTAAGCGTTTTGGGCCGTATCAATCAGGACGCACAACTCTGTGAAAACGACTGAAAACGCTAGTGTAGACGCGGAGCGTTTTCGGACAAAAAAAACGTTTTCAAATCTACCCGGGCTAGTGTGGACGTAGCCCGAGAGAGGACCAAGAGCTTTCACTATCTGCGATAAAAATCTGCCAGGAGCACATACGAGGACTTCGGTTTGCCCCTTGTTGAGTTGGAGGAAATTTTCAGCCATCCAACGTTCTAACAACCTGTGTTAGAACCGAGAAAATCTCAACAATCAGACAATCAGCAATTACTTGGCAACAGTGCAAAGGAAAAACTCCTTTTTTTAACAGGAATAAACCTCTAGCAGAACCAGGGTCAGGGATGCACATGACCGATCAGGGTGAGAGGAGGAAGGCAGGATAATAGACACTGTGGATGATTAAATGCAGAGTGGTGTATGAACATCACTGTTCAGTGGGAAACCCCCAGTAGCCTAGTCCTGCTGCAGAGTAACCTGGGTAGGATTCAGGGTCACCTGGTCCAGCCCTAACTATATGCTTTAGCAAACAGTAAAGTTTGAAGCCTAATCTTAAAAATATAGAGAGAGTCTGTCTCCATAATCCAAACTAGGAGCCATCCTATAAACCACATGTAAGCCGCATTCTGAGAGCAAAGTGCTTTGTTGGGGTGATGTGGTACTATGTAGTCTTTAAGATAAGACGGGCCTGACTATTCAAGACCTTGTATGTGAGGAGAAGGAGTTTGATTCTGGATTTAACAGGGAGAGGCAGAAAGATTCAAATACAAAGGGTTCTTTCTTTCAAACTTCAGTTTGTACAATTAAATGTCTCACATGCTGGGAAGAAAAAAACTGTGAATATTTTGGTGTTCTTTATGCCAGGATCTGACTGGAGACATTTTTAATGAGTGTCTGGCCCAGTTCAAGTTAACAAAATCAGAGAATTTTACAGTTTGTTGTGCCCAACCTAGGCATGCATGGCCTTAAACACAAGAGTGAAATCACAAGATTCCCATCAGAGAGGCTCCCTGTGCCTGCGTCCTTCTCATGTGCACTTTTTGGATAGTGTCAGATAGAGAAACGATTGGATAACTTTCGATTATTCTTCATTTATGAGGTAAGAACTGGCAGCAAGTGATTGGCTCATAACATATCGAAGTCTCAGTGCCAGGCTTTTTAATTCTTTAAAATGTCTGTGGGGGGGAAAAAAAGAATATTGTATTGCGACATTAAAAAATGAACAGTGTAACGATTAATGCCCAGATATTAAAGAATACTACCAGTTGAACAAGCAAACAAGTGCACTGATTGTGATGTGTAACTTTAGGATGATGGTTACAGTTGGATGGATGCAGCAGAGGCTGCCTTCTTGGCACATCGTATCTACTTTCTGTTTTTTCCCACCTCCCACTGAGTTCTCGTTTGCCTGCCTCCCACTCACTTCACCATCCCATGTAGATTGCATCACAAATAGAAGCCAGTACCGTGACTGCCCACTGGTAACATGAAGAGCTATTTCTGCACAACTAGCCTTTCCTAATTGATTAGTTTTAAATACTCAGCATGACTCAAGGGCAGGACATGTTCACTGTGTGTGCGCGCCGAGGGGGTGGTGGTTTCTGTTTTGTCTAAAATTAAACATGAAGTATGTTTTAGGAGGAGCAAGCAGTCTGTCTGAGCAACTGTTGCCCTGCAGCAGGCTCCATATGTGGCTCTGTACATTCTTTGATACGAGGCGGACGACCCTCAGTCTGGTTTAAAAATACAAAATTTTGGTCATGCCTTGCAGTTTAGAGCAGCGGTAGCCAGTATGGTTGTCATAGAGACGAGAGATGGAAACTCATGCTGCTTACTACGACAACAGGGTTTTAAACTGGAACAAATGAGTGCTATTGTGCCCAGAAATACATTTATATTTTGTCCCGAATCATACTTTCTAGCATTAAAGCATCTAATGCGGGCTTTTAACACAGGATATTCTTATTTGGCAACAGAGGAGCTGAGAATTTACTGTCCTGCCAAATTGATTTGTCAAATGTTCCACACCTGAAAGAACAGAGCTTCCAACCTCGACGCAGCAGTTATCTATCTCTGTCAAAACTAGAGATGGTCGATCCTTCAGCTGGAACACAGACGTTCTTATGCTGTCTGACAATCGCGTTCATAAATTCAGGAAATAATACCGTGTTGAATATGATGTAGCGCTCTCAAGGTGAAGTGTGGCAAAGTAATCCTGTTTCAGTTTAATACTTTGAAATGAACACCAGTCATTGCTGAATTCCAGTGCTGTTTTTTTGCTTTAAGTGCTTGTGATGGGGCTGTGTTGCAAGCTTTTGGATTATAATAATGAACTTTGGTTTTAGTGTGCATCTATTATGTTAATGAGCGCGACTGGTTGTCTGTCTCTGTGTGTTAGCCCTGCGACTGGATGGATGGATGTTTTTATCTCTTTATAAACCTATTTGTGCTGGCCTCCGCAATAGTCCCAGGTTTCCATGTGGTGCTTCGGGAAAATAACTTGCCTGCCCCAGGGTAGCTGTTCTGCTTGTAATCTAAACTCACTATGATGAAACACATGTCCTTTTAAGCTACATAAACATCTGTAAGACAGATCAGTGTTTCTTGGAACAAATCCAGGTTCTCTTTAAAACATCAGCTTGCAGTTTCAGGGCTTTTGGACAAAGTCAACCATCATCTCAATTTTTGGATGAAAGAGTATCTGCTCTGAAATGTGTTTCAGGTTACAGCTGAGCTCTTCAGCTATTACTGGTCTGCATCTCTGGCAGAAATCCATGCTGCCGTAGTTGCCACCTCGAGGCTCATGCCTCTTAGTCACCAGGGCAGAAATGAAACCTAATCAGGTGTGTGGTACTCCTAGTTCACTGCAAACAGTGTAGATTGGCTGTTTTGTACAAAACCACATGTGGCCAGCCACCCTTGTGAACCATGTTAGTATGTAACATGCTGTAATTTTCACATTTCTCTTCAGCAAATCTTACATTGCTTTAGGCAGTAAAATTCAATCTTCATTTACCCTCCTCTTCTCTCTGCTTGGGGGTTGTTTGATTTGGCTGAAGTAACCAGAAAACGTAGTAGTTGCCTAAAGGTTGCAGGATCTTGTCTGTTAAATAGAGAATGTAATAGAGTCAGTCTGCAGTAGAAATTAAACTATGCAGCTATCTCTGTGCTACAGCAGTGGTTTAACTTCATGAATCGACTAATGAATCTTTGAAGTCGGGAGTTGTACATGCGATGATGAATTTCTCAGAACTCTTTCAGATTATAGGGATTCTCTAAATGTTGTCTTTCTTAGTAATTGTTTTCTGATTACACATCTTATGCCTGTTTCTCTTGAATAACTTGCATGTAATAATTTAAACACTGAAAAACTCCAACTGCTGGTCAGTAAAGAGAATATTGGGCATTTACTACTTCACACTAGAAGTCTCGGTCTACTTATCAAAGGTTGTTGTCCTGTCTCTTTTAACCAACCCAAAACTTCAGATGCCAGACCATTGTCCAACAAAAAGAGCAAGAGTTTTGCTGTGGTGTAAGAAGACAACAGCATAAAGAAAGGAAAAATGTACTGCTGTGGTGGTATGCGAGCAGTATTTCCAGAATCCATTGGGAATCTAGCGAATCCACTGCCAGAAAATTAAAAATTGTGGATGAGCACATCATGATTTGATTGCTCTGCCAATGAAAACCTCAGACCCACCCTTCTATTTTAAAGATGAGGACATGTTTCTTCTGTCGCTTTGAAGCCGCCTGGGCAGCTGGGGAATAACGTCACGACGAAGTCATGGACAAATGGTGTTCTCGTTACTCGACATGAATGTTGTTTGTTGACAAATTTCAACATTCGTGTCACTCATCAAATTATTTCTGTCGCTGTGACGTAGCGCTTCGTGAAAAATAATCCTACTCTGGAATTCCCCCTGGAAGCTGTTGTGGAGCAGCTTGGAGCTTTGTTGCACAGGGGTGAGTTTTCATTCTGGGAGTACTGGAAATGTATTCCACCATCACCCGTTAGCTCCTCCCTAGCCCTCCTGCAGCCTGGGGAGGCTATTCTTGGTTTTCCCATAAGTATAAATTCTTGCTCTAAATGCTTTTCATGGGGAGTCACCTCTCTATATAAGGCCGCCCTACTGGCAGAGGGACCGAAATGGCTTCAGTGTTGCAGAGCAGAAAGAGCAAATGGTCTGGACGTGAAAATCATGAACTATGACAGTAAAACTTCACATCATTTACCTTTAACGGATCACATCAGACGTGGCTGTTTTTCTTTAGTGATGGTGAAAGGTGTATGTTTGTAGGCTGGGCACCTTTTCCAATGTAACATAATATAACATAAAATGAAACACCATATGTTCATGCAGATTTTCCCATATTAATTACTACATGGTCGCAGGCAGGCCTTAATGCTTTAAAACCATTATAGTTGCTATAAAAGAGAACTTTGAAAATCTTTGATAAAGGGCTTTGATAAAGTGTTGTTAAATGCATTTGTCTTATTTAGCCTTACATGGCTCCTTCACCACTTAGTTTATTACTATCAGTCCAAATAGAAATCAAATTACAAGGCGTTTGACTAGAAAGAACTGGATTATTCCTTTGAGCTTCTGTAGGTCAGTCTGCATTTTCTATAAAGGCTCCAAAACAGCTCCCATCAGTATCAGAGAGCAGAACACATACATTTTTAAACATCAGTTAAACACATGGTTGATTGCTAATGTGTTTTGTCAGCACTGAGTTGACTTTATCCTCTTGTTACCAACATGCCTCTCTTTAGTATGTTTATCCTTTCTTTGTCTTTTCCTTTTTTATCTTTGCAAAGTTTATGTTGTAGTATAGGTTATTTTTAAAATCTGGATGATGGGACGATGAGGTGTCTTGCTGAGGCTTCTCTCTAGCTGAATCCTTTTCTAACCTGGCCACTGCGGCCGGCATGTTGACTCATATTTGTGTCTAGAGTTGGTTGCTGGCCACTTTGGGTCACTGTGGTTTGGTTCTTTGTTTTAACTTCATGTTATTTTGTATACAAACCGAGTCCCAGCTATGTCAAAGGCATTTGCATCATCCTGTATTTTTTGCCACGATTTGCCTTATAGATTTGTTGATGTTAGTATGTTGTGGTAATTATGTTTACTGTCACTTGATATGCCAGTTGGAACCACCATCCTGCACCCTCCTGGTTCACATTAGCCCTAGACCTAACCTCTTCATCTAAAAAAAATACTACAATGAATGCTATTTTTATTTTTTAAATGTCTTGTAATATCATAAGTTTTGTGAATCCTTTATCAAGTTTAATTGTGTTGTGAAAATCCGATATTCTGCAAGTCCTTTTTTGTAAAATCTGACTGGAGGCATATTTTGTGTTCGAACATTATACTAATATTCTTTTATAATTTTTTCCCTTCTTTGCTTTCCTCTTGGTATAATGCTTTTCCCCCCCAGATACTTTTGCATAGTATGTGTCTCACTTTGCACCCCTCACAAACTTATCCAACCTGACGCTGCAAAATTCTGCAGATGGATGGCACCAGAAATAGCACTTTAAGTGGCTGTTAATGTATGAGTGTTACACAATCGCACTGTCAGTGCTCCTTTGCCCTTGGCCGAAGCCTTTCTGTCTGGAACAGGCTTGTGCTTCCCACCTCCCTGCAAACCTCTGATGTTGCATGTGGATGTTGTAGACTTTGAAAAGAGCTATATAAGGGAAACCATCCTTTGTTTATTAGTTAAAGGAGAGCACACGGGAGCGCTGCCAGGCCACTCGGTGTAGAAAATGGGGACAGTAAGAAGAAGACAAAACACCACTCAAACAGAGTGTGCTTTGCTATGTGGAGTTGTAAACATTGCCCCCCCCCCCCTCTTTTTTTTTTTTTTTTTTTTGGGCAGTGAAACGATTCAGGCAGCTGGCTTACATTACATGTGGAGAGCTCAGTGTTAATCAAGTGGCTTAAAATAGGATTTTATATGTGCAATGGGTTATGGACAGTGCACACTAATGCAGCTAGCCCCCAAGAATACCGTGGTAACATTAGCTGCCACTGACTGAGTATAGTCTGCTGGCTGCAGACGTCTCTTCTTCTGCTACAGTTTCATTGCATTTTTAAAAGTGTAATCAACAAATAAGATATGTCATATTAACATGTTACAATTTAACTCTAGGCTGCTAAATGTACTACCTGCATATGTTGAAATGTTATTCAGGCAGGAATGTCTGGAGATGCGTTTTTTTTTTTCCATTGATCCGAAGTCAAAAGTTGCTGTCGGCTTTGCGTAATCACTGCTACACCTTTAGCCTCTAAGTAACTGTATGTATGTGCACTACATGAATTGCATGTGATTCCACAAGGTCTTGACTTCATCTTGGCATTATTCTTGGTGGAGAATAAATGAAAACCATGAGATTTGATGCTTCATAATCACCGCATGCTTAATTTCAGAGGCCACTGTTTGCAAACAGCGGTATAATCACTCGTGGTCCTGGTTTGAATTTAATTTAGATAATCCAGTGTCAGTATTTTCTGCTTTGCCAATTTAAAATAAGATTGTTCCTAGTAATCTTCTGAGCTTAAAGTTGTTGCGCACTGTCTTTCATATCTACATGTCTGTGGGGAGCTTGTTCTCCAGCTGGCAAAGAGACAAATGCTCCATTGTCAGATTCCTCTATTTAGATGGACTCAGGCATTTTGTCTTTTGGAGTTGGGGTAGAATGCCAGCCTTGTCCTCAGTTGGGTTACTTATCTCCCCAGTGCAGAGCACACCCCCAGGGAAATTACTTGGGAGGCTTCCTCGCCCACTCCTTCAACTCTTTGACAACATGATTGAATGATGTCTCTCTTCAGGGTTTCTGCCAGAAAAAAGTTGTTGGACTCAGCTGAGTCTTGTCTTATTGGGGTTTTTAAGACTCATCATATCAGTGAATGCAGCATGCTTCTGTCTTATGCACTCTGCACACAGAGGCGGTCAGTTAAGGGATAAATTATTATAACAAGACATATACATACATATCAGATATAATATCTCTATAGTGTTATACTTCACAATGTTTGAGTCACACTGGCAGCTTTGCACATATAATCTTTCGCATACACAAAGGTTTTCCGCAGTTACTGTAGCACAGTCCACCTGGCATAGACGCAGGCTGCGTGGTACAAACAGAAAAACAGAACTGCGTAGGCTACGTATCGCTCTACTACTTATTCTGAGATGACTCAGTGTTGCTGATAAGACAGAAAAAGAGAGACCTGGAACCTGCTTCAGCATAAAGAGAAAGTAAGGCCTCAGTCACATAGAGGCACCGTGGCAACCTCTGATTAATAGGGAAATATGTGTATTCCCCAACTGGTTGGCGAGTGGTTCCTCCTCTCCTCAGGTTAATTTGATTGCAATGGTGTTACTGCATAAAAAGTCTCCCTGTGATTGCTTTGGTTGCTAGTAGATTGCGAGTTGCCCATAGTTTGCATGGCTAAGCGGTAGTGAAACTGAAAACCGGAAATGGAGACAATTTGTCTTCAAAGTAAAGGTTTTGCCAATTTGTCACTGGATAGTCATTTTTCCCTGTCAGCTGGAGGTTGCCAGGGGGTCACTGACCAGTTCTGTGGGCTTCAGTGATTGGGGCATAACATATAACAGCGGCAGTGCACCAAAATAGTGATCCTCATTTACATACACTAGTACTTTATTCAAAAATATAAACTAGATGTATATGAGCTGAACAACTGAAGCTAAAAGTTGTTTTAAAAACTAACTTTTAAGTTTTATAAGATTTAAATTTAAAGTCATCTTACAGTGATATATTTGGACCACATCAAGTAAAAATATAGAGAGAGGAGTGAGGTGAAAAATTAGAATGGCATGATTTGTTTTTATTTTTTAAAGGTCATCTTTATTGTAGGGGGTGGGGTGTTGAGTAAGGAAGCGCATGGGTTCCCTCTGATAAAATCTTCTTGATTTTGATCTCTCATACTACAAGCAGCAGTCTGTTCAATAGGCATTTCATAAATCTGGGCTCCGCTAGTCTCCTCAGCTTTATTTTGCTCAAATATTCTTTATTTTCATAAGGTTGGTCAGATAGCAGGTGGAAATTTGTTGCTGGCCGCTGTCAAGGAAAATGTTCATGCAGGGGCTCAGTCTGGATTTTGAACTGGCGACAGGCACTGCTACCATGCTGGGTTTATATGCCAGTTACAAGTGGCAGATGGGATTTTTTTGATCTGTTTTCCAAGATATCAAGTGCAGCTTGTTCCTTGATTAGAGTTTTGTTAAGTGTGTTGCCAAGCCTTATTTTTAATGCAGCTGTGTGAGCAGGTGAATACTCGCAAGAAACCTGGGACCCTTGCGTACTTCGGACTGCCATGCATTCCAATGATTTTCTTCACCTTGCATGGATTTACTAAGGCAGGCTGTGTTCACCTGAAACAGACATTTTTTTTTTTCTTTTTATTGGAGGGAATTTCCTTTTTAATACACAGATGGTCACTGAGACGAACAGTCTGGTACTACTTGCATTTTTATGGAGAGACAAGAACAAAAATGCACTTTTCTGTCCATTAAAATGGCTGCAATACATATTTCTATATTAACAATAAGAGACTGATAATGAGTCTACAGAGAATTATAAAATGACTGGATTTTTCCTAAGCTACATGTCGTTTTTACCAAAACCACTCCATACTATGCAGCACAAAACAGCAGGAGGAAAGTTAGCAACTACCTTGTGAACAAAGTGGAATACGTAGGAGCTAAAGGGAGATATTTCCCTTAGAAGTTGATCAACACTAATAACAGATCTGTCACAAGCACGGTTTGAATGGCATTGTCACCATGGCTGCTAATTCCTGTACTTGTGGTATGTTGCGCATGCTTTGACTTTTAGTTCCAGGTTCAAAGGAAACTTCAAAAACCCTTCCTTTAGGTTAAAGAGGCTTTTCTATCCACACCATACAAAGTACAAACATTGGACTTTTCTCATATTTCAATTCTGACGCTGGTCCATTAACATCAGAGAGCATAAAAGACAGTTCGTGTACTTAAGGCAGACAGACCTATCAGAGGATATGAATGAAATTCCCCCACGAGTATAGCCTAAACTTGATTTTTACAAAACATGAGCTGAAGTCAAATTTTTTTGCTTCCAGCAATTTCCACCCATTCTCCTACACTAGTAATAATCAAGTGATTAATGTTAGTTATTAATGTTATTAATGTTATTTTTTCCTGTTAATGAAACAAGGCCAGCTTACATTATTTATGGGACACCTGTATCATTACTGTAAGACTGGACCATAACTATTGTGACGCCCAATCATTAAACTAACAATTTAAGGCAACATGTTTCCTGATAACTCTGAAAGCAGATTTTATGGTACCATATAAGGCTGTGATTAGATAAATTATCTTTACAGTGGAACAGACTATTTAACCTTATATCAGCAACCCAGACTGCAGATTTGGAATAATAATTAGCAGTGAATTATTTATGCTGCTATTATGTTGAAGGACTTCCGTCGTCACAGATGTTTGGACCTTCTAATCTCACGGCCGAGCTCAAGGTTAAACTTCCATCACCTCTAAAACACTGTGGTAGGGATTGTATAAGTTGCTTAAATATGGATGTCGGGACTTGAAATGTTCATAATTGTCACATTGACCATATTTTATTTTTCCCGATTTGCCCCAGATCTCATCTAATAAAAACAAACAAACAAAAACCCTTTGTATCTGTCATTAATGTCATCAACTCCTCCGGGTATGTAACATGCTAAGAATTCATAGTGCTGGTTGCCTCCTTCCCTCCTGTCTCTTCCTTTGGTCTGGTTGTGGTATTCCTGCTGAAAGATAAGCTGTCCTGGAATCAGCCCCAGTCTGCTGACCTCGCAGGAAACAGTAGCCCCCCACAACCCCCCCTAACGGTTTCTCTCTTTATCTCACCTTTTCTTTTTCTTTTTTTTCTTTTTTTCCCCCCATTCGAATCTAACCCTCTCTTAATTCTTACAGCCCTATCTCTTCCCAAGCCTGTGGTTAGCGAGCATGTCAACACCTCAGCCCCGACCCAGCCACATGGATGAAATAACACAGGTTGGGCTCGCTAGGCTGTAAATCAGCACAGACATCTGGTAAACGGATGAAGTGTGGTGCATAGAGGGCCGGGATATTCACACTGCCTGTGTGACATTTTGAATTTTTAGCATTGTGTTTGTCTGGGTATCTAAAAAATTGACTCCTCTTGCATGATTTGTGATGACAGGAAATGGGTCACCGTGCCTTAACTTAGCTTGAGTTTAGTATTACTGTCACTTGCGTAGAAAACATAATACGATGAACAACCCTGCCGAGATGCTTCCTACACCACTAGAATTGTAGTGTTACTACAATGCTAAATGAGGTACTTAAGGACGATTTCCTCTTCATTTATACTTCTGTGCTTTTATACTACAAATGCTGTGAGTGCTGTAGCCAGCATTTTGTTCCATCTGTTAATTTTAATTATTTTTACATACATTAGATTATTACACTAATTAGATAATGACTTTGCATGTCGTTTTGACACAGGTGTAGTTTAGCCTATAAATCAGTTTCTAATATATTAAATGGCTGACCAAGACCTGGTTGTCAGCGTGGATTGGATAATGGATAATGTGTTCAATAATACCAAGAAGAAATTTGACACCAGTTAGATTTTAACTACAACGATTTGGTCTGTAAGCTCAAGATGGTTTAAATATGATAGAGCAACACTGATATGCTAGCTGAATGACATCAGCAGTAGGGCTGGGCCATATCATACCGTTCACGGTAATACCGGTATAATGTTAGGCAACGATAAGAAAATGAAATATCGCGATAGAATTTGGGTAAAACGCGCATGTGCAGGGCCTTTTTTTTTTTTTCATACGCACATGGTGGAAAAAGCATGGCTGCAACTTCAGTGGTGTGGAACTGGTTTAGCTTTCGTCCGTCAGATACACAACAAAGCACTATTTTTGGTAGCGCATGCACCGTGTCTTTTGGAAAATACGGCACACTTAAAATCAATCCTTTGATTTTTCTGAAAAGCGACAGTGGCCCTTATAATCCCGTGTGCCTTATGTATGAATTCTGGTTGTGTTTACTGACCTCGAAACGATTTTATGTGGTACACGGCACTCGAAGATCTGTCAAATGTTTTAGTACGACTTTGCTAAGCTACGAACCCACACCGCTTGATGGATTGTCGAAGCATTACGGCTATCGTAGGCAGGAGCCTCGAGGAGTGATACGTACTGTGCTTCAACATAATATTACCATATTGTGTGTATAACCTCTTTTTAAGTTTTGTAGATATTATACATATGTCGGCCAATTTCCACTGGAAATGCCTTTTGGTTCAACTGTCAGCAAGGAATTTGCATTTGCACTGTTAAATTTTTATATGACTTTAATGCACATAAAAGCTGCTTGTTTAAGTGAAAATTCATTGATGTTTTTTTGTTTTTTGCACTAATAAAGTTGTGGAGTTGTAAAGTATTTTGTCTATTGTCAATGATATCGTCAGTTATATCGTTATCGCAAATTGTATGTATGTCATGATAAATATTTTTGGTCATATCGCCCTGCTCTAATGTG
Organism: Haplochromis burtoni; assembly: GCF_018398535.1. Lineage (NCBI taxonomy): Eukaryota > Metazoa > Chordata > Actinopteri > Cichliformes > Cichlidae > Haplochromis > Haplochromis burtoni. The sequence goes on along the minus strand of NW_024582548.1, from coordinate 487,989 downwards.
AGTAATGTGGATATTGTATTTTAAAAACAAAGGTCAGGTCATTAGAATTAAATGCAGTCTTTGTTATAATTCCTCTGTCTTGAAACGATGGGATCTTAAAATCGAGAAGCATGTGTGCACGAGTGTGTGCACGCTCACCACCTTGTCTGCTTTCTGTTGCCAGAAACTCTCCAAACAATTCATAGCATTTAATGTAGTATGAGGTGAATTGGGAGCGGCTCTTGCCTTCTCCTAACAATAGAACTGACAAGCAAGAGGTCAGGCTTTCACTTTGCAGACGGCTCTGAAAAACTGGGCTTGGAGTAGCTGAATTGTTCACCCACAATAGGCAGTCGGAGGCCTGTAAGTCACTTTACCTCCCATGTCATGTTTTTCTTCTCCTTTGCTGTGCCTGGGCCTCAGAGCAGCCAGCAGACTGCTTTTTAATTGGTTTTCCTGCCTGTTTGTCGGCTTACCTGCCAGGAACTGTTATCACATCCACTTGTCCTGAAATTGCTGCATACACTTTTTTTGGGGGGTGGGGGTGGAGTTTGCTTTAAGAAAGTGTCACGCCTGGGGGGGAAAAAAAAACCCACTTCGAAAACCTTGACTGCAAATGCAGGTAATGAAAAAGATGAAGGGTGGCTCAGCGGTACTTTTGCTGGTTTAAACATGTCGATCCATATATTGTAGCTCATGGCCGTATTGCTTTTTGAAGGCCAAAGTGACTAGAGCTACAGCAGGAGACCGTTAAGTGTCTGTTTGCAGCTGTCCATCCAATGAGCGGATTAGAGGACTCCCATATCTGTGCGGCTGAGATGCAAAAGAAGATTAGGTCAGCAGCTCATGAGGAAGGTTGGACCATCCTAATCTGCAAGACTGCCAGACTGAGACATGGCTTTTTAAACCGGTGATTTCTTGTACCTTGTAAATAATGTACTGACCCTGGCGGCCATGTCGGTGAGCACATTTAAAGCCCGAGAGGACCAAAAGGAAAAAGAAGCCAACTATTCTGTGGTGTAATACAGCAGTCCCCAACCTTTTTTGCGCCACGAACCGGTTTGTGCCCGACAACATTTTCATGGACCGGCCTTTAAGGTGTCGCGGATAAATACAACAAAATAAAACTAGTACCTGTACCGAAAAAAAAATAAGATTTATTCATAACACACGTGAAAAGACTCAGGAAAACCTGCACGAAATGATATCGTCGTGTTGGTGTTGTTCCCAGATCAACATTGCAAGTGACCAATCAGAATGTTGTGACGTCATACTTTTGCGACTTGGGAAAAACGCCGTAAAACAAAAAACTGTACTTAAGCTGCGAGAAACCGCCTCTGTCCGCCGATCAACGGACCCTGACCCTAACCCTTTAATAAACGTAAGCAGAATTGATATTGTCCTTGCAACATTGGAATTTCATAAATGCACGAATGGCTTGGCGCGCCAAAGAATAACGTCACAACAATGTGATTGGTCACTTGCAATGTTGATCCTGAAACAACATTTACTATGTTATTCCAGGAACAACACCAACACGACGATATCAGATCATCCGGAGAACAGAGTTAACGAAAAAAAAAAAAACGATAACAAAATAACGCTAAAAACCGTGAAAACCATACATTTCACACCCGAGTCTCACTCTCGTGGCCCAGTACCAAATGACTCACGGACCGGGTCCGTGGCCCAAGGGTTGGGGACCGATGGTGTAATGTGTCAAAATAAAAAGCTCCCTCCAATCAAGGCACTCATCGATTACATTTTCTCAAGTAACTTCTGTAGCTTTCTTACTAGATTTGATGTTCACGCAGCACTGTTGGTACTGTTTTGAGCCTTTATCAGCTGTTCTGGCACATATAAGAGCTTTATTATTATTTTGCCAGCAGTGAGTGGCAACATTTTTACCGTGTATTGACCAAAGTTACAATGGATAGTAGCTCTAGATTAGTCCAGTGGTGAAGCTTTGCTATACCAAAGCAATTGGTGTTTTTCCCATCAAGATGTTAGCTCCAAAAATGCAGTACAGGATTGTGCAAAGTGATCAGAAGGTGTAACCAGAGTACAGGATGTATCACACCCTGCCAAGGAGTGCAAAAGTATGATTAGAATCAAGCTGCTCAGCTATGCTGTGACTGCTTAGCAGCTGGTATCTTTATGTCCAGCAAAACCTGCTTGAAACACTGGACCAAGGCCCAGATTTTTACCTCTGAAACTTGGTGAGCTTCTTCAGAAACCATTTTCAAGACAGATGGATAGCAAAAAAAAAGAAGGAAAAAAAAAAGTTATGACATGGTATTTATGTCGATTTAATACTGATATTATTTTTCTGCCAATTTGATTTGTGCATTTGCATTATCTAATGTTAAATGTTGCACTAAGACTTTTGTTTGACGGCTGCTCTGTTCTGTTTTATGATGGTGAAAAAGGAAGGATCTTGTTGTCTTGGCCAGTCTTTAATGTTTCAGCTTTTTCAGGGAATTCTTTTTAGGGCAGATTTACTTCTAGGGATGGATGATGGTTAATAAACAAGTGAAATGTGAAGTGAATGTAATTAACAAGAAAACTTTGTACATCCATCCATGTTTTTTTTTCTTTTTTTTTTTTTCTTCCTCTGCTCCAATTCAGGGTCACGGGGTGCTGGAGCCTATTCTGGCTAAAACAGGGCAAGAGGCTGTGTACAACCTGGACAGGTTGCCAGTTTGTTGCAGGGCTAACACAGACACCATTCACACTCACATTCACACCTTTGGGTAATTTAGAATCACCTATTAACCTAACCCGACTGACTGCATGTCTGTGGGCTGCAGATATGGTGAGAACATGCCAGCGCCACAAAGAAAGGGCCTGGCCAGATGGTGGATTCGAACCCAGGACCTTCTTGCAGTGAGGCAACAGTGCTAACCACGGCACCTGAAGATGTGCTTCATAAATGTATAAATGTATAATTTTATGATTTGTACATTCACATTATTTGAGTAGTTTTAGTTTCTTTCTGCTTCTTTTTGATAGTTTTCCTCAGGTGTGTGTGCTTTTGTCATTTCAGTTCTTATTGTTTGGCAGCTGCTCACAGAAACTTGGCAGCAGGAACTTTAAATAGGAGTATTTCATTGCACTATTGTTGGTGGATGTAGCTTTCGAAAAGCAATTACACAAATGATATTTAGATTTATTTTTAGTATATAGAGAGCAACTCGGATTTCCAGTTTGTGTTGTCTTTTACTTTTGCCTATTTTGCCTCTTGTCTAAATACACTTTAGCTTCATGGGGATAAATATCTTTCTGAGTGGATAAAGTTGAGTTTTAATAGCAACTAATTGCAGATTCTTTTTTGTCTTTTTCCCCTTTTTAGGGGGTCATTTTACATGTTTTGTCAGAAATCCTGTGAAACCCTTATTTCATAACGGGGTTTCCAGTGTTCAGCCAGAGAATAATGGCGGCCTCTCCCAAGCTAAAACAAAACCAACCAGTGTAAATCACAAATGTAAACACATTTTTGGCACTCTGCTCCCCCCCCCCCCCCCCCCACTCGGCCGGGGTGGTTTTGATTCCATTCATGGAACTGGGAGTCGGCTGAACACCGACGAGAATCTGTGTAATTGAATTAGTAGCCGTGCCTACCCTCCACCCGCACCCCCCATCCTCACCACTCCCCACTATCTGGAAAGGCAGAGCTAATCAGTGAGAATCTCTGCCCTCCCCAGAGAGGGTTGAATGGTTGCCTTGTATAGAAGAGAGATGAGAGAGGGTCTGGTGTGTGTGTCTCAGTTTTTGTCTAATTGTGGTTGTGCAGAGACTGTCTATACGTAGACCAGATTAAATGGTGTGTCTGGAGACCGGGCTTCTGACCTCCTAACCCCTGTGTAACAACTGTGTGTATGTGTGCTTGCATATGATGCAAAGCACCAGCTGTTCCCCAGATGTCATGCCAAAGAATTAAGAGGGGGGGAAAAACTCCAAACTGAAGGAAGAGTGATAAGGCCCTGTATTTATTATTATGTTTAATTTCCTAGTGAAAATGTCTTTATTCTTATAGGGGGCATGCACTGTGTTGCACCAGATGTCTTACATAATTTAATATAAGCATTTCTGCCACTGTATTACAAGTCTGGGCCTAAATTGACCACCTGGTAGGCCAAAGCACTAGGGGACTCCCCCCCCCCTCCCCCTCCTTCTCCTATATACCACAGCTCCAACTGTTGGGTTAGATAATATGTTATTAGCATGATTTTAAACAATGGCTTGTTTGAACTTAAACTGCTTTTGCCTCTTCATCTCATATCCATCACTTTTAATTCACCTCTGTCTGTCTGTCTCTCACATCACGCTGTACAGAGATAGATCTGTATTATTTTAAAAAAGGAGCTGAAGGTTTTTTTGTGGCACTTTTGAGGTCGGCAAGCAGGATACAGAGGAAATAACAGCAGATAAAAGTAGAAGCTATGAATTTCTTTAATCTATTACTGCCATTAGTTTTTTGTTTTTTTCTCCCCCTATTAGATTCATTCATAAATGTTTTCTTATCATTATCTGTCCAGGGTTTTCAGGTTAGGGACTAGTCTTTGATTTTTCTTTCAAGCAAAGCTCCCTAGTTTCTTTTTCATGGTGGGATCGAACTGTAAGCTACAAAACTTTGTTCCTTTTCAGCATTATGTTAATGGAACGCACGTCAGCAGAACAGTATGATTTGTGTTTATAAAGACTGGCATGCAGAGAAAACCAGTGCAGGTACAGGAAGAACATGCACCTTTTGCAAAGAAAGGCTTTAGAGAGCCATGCGATTCAAACGTCGAACCTTCTAACCACTGAATCACTAAATGTTTTTTGCTCTGGTTGATATTAGTGAAACGCGAGCTGGCATTTGCACCGAAAGGTCACGTTATCTGCTTCACACAGGTGGTACGGATTAAAATATATCTGTTTACTTTTACTTCATGGACTTTTTTCATCAATTAGTTCTGTTGCTGGGTTTCATCCTGTCATATCTTGAGTTCTCTAAAGGTCTATTTTTATTTTTATTTTTTTTAATTTGATTAAATTATTAGCTCTATTTTTTTTTTTTTAGTGCAGTTATAGTTCTAGTCGCTTCCAGTGAGGGTAATGGATAGAGTCTTCTCTTCACACCTCCCCCATCACATTTATCATTCCCAGATCCATGCTACCATTTAGGTCATTGCATATCAAGTTATACAAAGTGTGCTGAAAGAACACAGACGATTAGTCAGTATCTTCAATGCTGGGATGTCTTCCATGACTTAGGACTCTCAGTGCTCCCCTACTGACATATAAACAGCAGGAGCATCATCCAGAAGTTGTTTTCCCATCAGCATTGCTTCTAAAAAAACAAAAAACAAAACCCATTCTCTGCAAAGAGCTGACAATTTCAGTCTGTGGTTTATAGACGGGTTGTTTATGGAACAAAGATTATCCCTGCTATTACATCTGTGGGTTTTTTCAGGTAGTAGTGCTATGGTTTTATCGAGACACTTCTGTTTTGTGAAGCTATTTGGAGCCAGGGTTTGCTGTTGATGGTAGTGGTAGATCTGCCTGTCCGTGACGCTGAGCCACTTGTTTTGCTAATTCAATGTAATTAGAGTTGTTTGATTTATTCGATGGATTTCAAATGATAATAAGCTTCCATGTACTTGAGAAGAAAATATTTGGCCATGATTTGGGATTCAGTCTTTCTATTTGCAAGTCAATTTCAGATTGTAATACAGGACAATTGCATTGCAAGTGCATTTATTGTCATGAAGTTAAGTGTTAACTTCATATTTAAGGCGCAGAGAGCAACAAAAATGAGAATAATAAGTCTTCCAAAATGTCAAACTATTCCTTTGATCAAGACTGTTTGTGTAAATCTCTGAAGAATTTGGTAAAGATGTGAATGAGCAATGCTCCCCCTCAGTGAACAGCTGCCACTGATCTTTGAGATGACCTGGATGAAGGAACTTAGCACCCAGCCCCGAGTTTTTAGAGGAGAGCTTTAGTGGCAGCTGTGTTTGTAGTAAACTTATTTAAGGTAATTCATTTAAATTTGCTTAATGGCAAACATCATCTCCTGTTGATAGTTTGATGCTGGGGGATCATAGTGGGCAGCTTAATTAAAGGCCTCCTTTTTGGGCTTTTCCTAGGCAACACACTATCAGCTTGTCCCCACTCTGTCCTCTTCTACACAGTGTTATTAATGAAACAAGCAGCACTGAACAATGAGGTCCCCAGTGGTGCATTGTGCTTCCAAAGGTTGCCTTCAGCAATGCGCCACACCTCTGGAAACCCCAGGGATACCTTGTGAGAGTTTCCCCTACTCAGTTATAACTTCCTGCAGCCTTATTTATTTTTTGGACTAATTAAGATAGAACAAAAATATCCTAAAGTAAAGTGTGGTTTTTAAGCACATAGTTGCTACTTATGCCTGTGGTGACCCCTGGGAGTTTCCTAAATCAAGCATGTTGAGTTTTGCTCAAAGCAACTCCACTCAGACTCAGATGAAAGAATTATAGGAGTGCAAATATGTGTCTAGTTGTCTCTCTTTAAGTACCTTGTTTAATTTGTGTCCTTAATTGTTTTCCTTGAGGCATTACCAATGATTCTTTTCATGTTTTTATTTTCTTATTTTTTTTTAATTATTGTTGTTTGATCTGTGTCAAAGTTTCCTTTTCATTTTCTAATGTGTCTTTGATAGGAGACCCTGTTAAATGTCATCTAATAACCATCTATTATCACAGGGTATAAACATTGGGGAACAGTGTACTATTTTATGCAAAACTGTAATTTGAATGTTAAAATAAGACACTGTTACTTCCCCTGCTACTTTGCTAAACTGAGCAGTGTGATTCTTTGAAATGATGCTGCACATGTAGCGAGAACTAGAAAATCACTCACATCTGATGCATCTTGGAGCTAGTAATAGTAGTAGCCTACATTAGCCACTACTAGGAAAAGATGCAGTGGGGTTAACAGTGTTCCTAGATTTTGTTAAGGCAAAAGAACATGCAAATAGCCTGTCTGTGTACAGTGGTGACATTCATCTCTGCTTGAGGCTATCAGCTATAACTAGTGGCTAATTCTGCTAGCATAACACTCTGGAAATCACTGGGGGAAAAATAGCTTGTTATTGTTGAAAGCGGTGTTTCTGTTCTTGAGGCTATCAGTTTATATGCTAGTAGATGCTGATGTAGGCTACTTTAGCTACTATTAGGATAATAACCCAAAAACTAAAGTGGTTTGTGGCACCTAGCTTTTCAGTTGAAAGTAGATTTCTATCGCTGCTTAAGGCTATCAGCTTGTAAGCAAGTAGCAGCTAATGGCGCTGCTTAGCAGGAAACTCTGTAAACACCTTGAGGCAACTGTTGTTGTCATTTGGTGCTATAGAAATAAAATTAAACTGACTAACTTGCCAACAGTTATTTAACCCCCCCCAATTCTAGAGAATTAACCTATTAGTTGAGTGTATGTTCTGCTTTACAGGCATGCTTGGAACTAGTGGGTTATATGCTATTAGTATTTAATATAGGCTACTTTAGCCACTAGCATACTGGAATCTCTCAAGCTGTTGGAAGTCAAGTGGCAAGAAGTTTAATTGTTCCTGTCAAGGCAGAAGGAGCTAAATTTAAAAAAAAAAAAAGTCATCACAACATGAGTGCGTGGGTGCATGCTGCTTTCCTGGCCTTTTTTCCTCTTCGTTTCATTCTTTTAATGAACATTTGCTATCATAAAGTTTGATTTCTTATCTCCTTAGTGGGACTGGAGAAGTGAGTCATTGTGTGAATCAGTTGCCTCCCAGTAAGAAACCTAAACCCTTCTTCAACTCACTGCCAATGTCAGCGAGTCAATAATACTCAGGGGGCAGATTGCCTGAGCAAAAGCCAAGCTCCAGTGGAGTCTGATGATTAAGCAGGTAATCAGAATCATTAGCAGCACTGGCCAGTGTTTGCTTTCATCAGTATGCAGCCCTTTGGAGTTGCCTTTCCTAATATCACACTGTTTGTACCGCTTGGATGTATTAATTGACGGATAGTTCTGCCTTCCTGTGAAATGTACTTTATCTTTTCACATTTTGCTGTATGTGAAAACGAATAACTTCATTGGGGTATAGGATTACAAGGATGTCGCATTCTCACACTCAAGACGACTGTGCAGTAATGCAAGTGACGGTGTTACCGCAGTGTGTGCAGAGCCTCCCGTGGGAGAGAGGACAGGCATGACAGTGTGCCTGCAGCGTGCTGGTTTACCCTTCGATGATCCACCTTAAGAGTGTCTCTCACTTGTCCACCCATCAGTCCTCCTCCCTGTCTGGAGCCACTGCAGCCAGTTGTCATTAACTCTGGCTGTGGGCATGATATTGTACTGCCTGGGCAGGTGTAATAATCCATGCTGCCTGTTGTGAAATGTTCTGGCTGTCTTGCTGTATTGATCAGCCCTGAACATTTGGAAACTGTAGCTGTAGAAAAATACTGCATATACAGCTATAGCACAGATTAAATTTGCTGTCTTTTTTGTGGTAGATTGTTTGTAAAACCTTTGTATCCTTGGACATTATTAAGAAAATGAAAAAAAACAAAAAAAACCTCAAATGTTTTAGTCTGACATACCTGTAAAGTGCAGTCTTCACATGAAGTAGGTAATTTTAAACCACAATGTCGTTGGTTAAATATCATTTAGTCAAAATGCCTGACTGCTGTGTAATAAGCGTGCTACATAGTTGTAACTATTCATTTTTTTGACATTTAAAATATTCTAGTTAAACTGTTCTGCTTTTTTTATTGTCTCATTTCCTCTTTGTTCTTAACAGCAAGGAAGTAATTATTGTGCATATCCTAATTATGCTTTGCCTGGAGTGTATTTTATCCTTATTTGCTGTTAAATATGTCATAGCCTGTTACACATATCTAAAAGTATAGGCCTAGGTGTTTTGTTTCAGTGGAGCATGAATACTCCTGCTGTGAATCCATTGCTTTAATCACTGTATAGATTAACATTTGTAATTATCTTTTGTATACAAGTCTATATTTTTGCATTCTGCAAATGTGGCTCATAAATATCCTCCTTTCTGTTTTTCAGCTGTGAAGTTCAGCAGATATCCAGGGCTGCATTTTCCTGAGCAATAAGGTAAGAGGCTGTTAATGGAGATGTGGTGCACACATATAGTGACAGAAAAGCTTTTAAATCACATGTCTGGACTGTGGCTGGATAGATTGTGAGGGGGGAAAAAAGAAGTCATTACAGATGGTACACAACACCACTTACGGGTGAAAGAGAAGTAGCTGAAAATGTGTGATTTGGCTTTTCATTAAATTAAATTAAAGTGTGAAATCACACATTTGGATAATTGTAATGGAGGGTTTGCAGTTTTCACTTTTATGCTGTACTGAGACAGATTGGACGCCAATGAAATTTTCCCAGTGGCAAGCTCTTACTTTGCTACCAATGCTAGAGGATGAATATGAAATTCATTCACTTTAAAAGGTACAGTTTGGTAGTACTGTGTGGAACCCCGTCTTGCCTTCAGATATTGCTTAATTCTGTATGGCATAGGTGCTGGAAACGTTCTTCAGAGATTTTATTCCATATTGACACGATAGCGTCACGTAGTCGCTGCAGATTCGTCCACTCTACATCCATGATGGAAATCTGCCGTTCCAACAGTTTGAGAATCTGATAACTGTAGAGCCATTTCAGTACAGTGAACTCATTGACAAGAAATGTGTTTGAGTATTCTAGTCGTAAAGGTTGCTGATAAAGATTTAAAACAAGCTTATTTGGTATTGAGAGGCCGAAAGTATGCCAAGAAAATATCCTCCACACAGTTACATTATAGCAACCAGCCTGAACCTTTGACGCAAGGCAGGATGGATCCATGCTGTCATGTTGTTCACGCCAAATTCTGACCCTACAATCCAAATGTTGCAGCAGAATTCAAGACCGATCGCATGTGGCAATGTTTTTCCATTCATCTTTTCTTCAGTTTGATGAAGCCTCAGTTTCATGTTTTTAGCTGAAAGGACCTCAGTGTGCTCAGTCTGGTCATTGTCAAATTTCTGACCTCCACAAGGCGTTTTCACCAAGTGAACTGCTGCTCAGCAACCACGCCATTTCTTTTCCATTCTGATGCCATATCAGCTACCTGATAAAATATCCAGTTTGTGTATATTGTAGAAGACGTGCTACTTTGTGTTAATGGAACCTATACAATTAGGTTACTGCTCTGTCGCGTGCTACATGTTTGTTCTGACGAGGCTTATCGGGATGATCAGGAGTAGCTTCCAGCTGCCGGGGAGCCATATGGAAGCACACTAAATGATTTCTAGTCGTGTTGCTTTTATCTGCTGTTTGGAGTTGCAGCAGCAGCATCTTTAGTTTTACTGTATTTTCTGCCCTTTTATTTTTCAATGCGTTTTTTTCCTCTGTTTCCATTATTGTCATTCTCTTCACTTACACGATTACAGGTTCACAGTGAAAGCTTAAGCACTTCACCTGTACAGCTCACTCTAAAGCATTACACACCAGTCGAGGGAGCCGCTGAAACTAAACAGTCTACTTCTGCTCCATTTGTGTGTTTACCCAGCAAGGGGGAGAGTGTGTAAGCAAGACACACCTGGTACAATTTATCAGTTACTCTGTGATCTTTTCTGTGGACACTCGAGATTATGCCGTTTACATTCAACTAACTAATAGTCAGTAGACTTTATAATATATTAAATTGTGTTTGCCTGTATACAGACCTCTCTAACAGCACACAATAATGTACATTTTCAAGTCGACTCAATGTGCTGCTTTCTGGGGGCAATTAACTAGGCAACATCTGGTGCCCAACTCCTTTGTAACTATGCTCCACTCTGCAAATGAGTTTACAGTTTCTGTGTGTTTTAGTTTTCCAGCAATTAATGAGCTCTGATGTTGATTTGTACCAAGCTTCAATAAACAGGCAGATCTCAATGTAATCAGATGTGCTTAAAGTGTAATCCTAAATTATAATCAGGCTATAGGTTAAGAATCGGCTTTTTGAAGTGATAACATGTTAATTACGCTGCTGTTTTGTATCTTGCTGTGCCTGCTAAAAAATTGCTTCTTTTGTGTTTGGCGTTGACCGTTGTTTAACGCCCCGAGAGACACAGCTGAAAACAAATCGGTGTCCTGCAGAGTGTTTGACATTTGCATGTTTTTGTAGCGTAACCCAGATTTAAAGGGGTTTCCCCATTCATTTAACAAAGCATTACATTTGAAAATGGTAGTGTGTCTTAATTTTAATATGGTGGGATGTTCAGAATTGAGCTGCCAGTAAAGAGGGAGACAGAGAGGAGGAGGGGGACAAGGAATTTGTATCTCGGTCCAAACCTTTCCTTAAAAGTCTGTTTATATCTGTCATGGCTCAGCTAGTTTGTGTGATCCTAGCCTCCTCCAGCTGTTCAGTACTCTGTTTGCTCTCACATGATTAGTCCAGCATGAGCTCAGTTTGTGAAGCTGTGAGCAGATGAACCTTTTGATACACGGCGCATACAGTATATAGACCAGCTTTGGCTGTCTTAATGATTCCCACAAAATATATTTATAAAAATATTAGTTTGAGTTCAGGATCTTTTCTTCACATTTTGCAGGATTTAAAGGTGATGAATGTGAAATGTATAAGATTTTACTGCAGCTTGCTTTCCAGCATTGACATAAACAACAGCACTGGGTTTCCCCTGTATCTTGCATTGTGAGGGCTGTTTATCCTTATTCACATCCTAACGGCTGCCAACTAAACTACACTACACTTCCTTGGATCTCCGGCAATACACCAAAATAGGCTGAAGTAGGGTTGCTGAAAAAAGTAGACACAAAGGTGCCTTTATTTGTCAGTGACTTTATCTCAGTAGATGAGCAAAGAAGCAGTCTGAGCTAGCAGCAGGTCAGGTTTCCATAATTTATTAATTTTCCAAGGTATTGTGTGACATCCTCGCATGCTTTTTCCACATGCTGTGGAAGCACCTCTGCTCTGCTACTCATGAGACAGCAACCTTTCTAAATTATTTTTTTAATCTGTACTCTGTTTCTTTTTATCACTGCCAATTGTTTTAGTTCTGTTTCTCTGTGCATGGCCAACATATTGCATTTTAAACACGGCAACTGTTGCCGATGGTACAGCCCTGAGTGGATGTATTGTTGCACTGTCAGCCTCTTTCTTGCCAGGAAATATTCATTAATTGTAAATGGAAGTAATAATGCTGTGAAGATACAGATTTTATTTTATTATGTAGTCTTATTATGGGAACTGTTGTGCTGGATATGAAGAGCCTAATGTTTCCAGGCACATCAACCCACAATTCTGGGTTGGACTGTCTTGGTGCTCTATTCGTCCATGTTTGACCCAATGCTGGATTACTGAAATAAGTCACTTTTAACCCAGCAGCTTTGTCTTTTTCCTTGCACGTATATAATTTTGATTTATATTGTTATCGCACTCTTTTGAAACAATATACTAATGAATGAATGAATGAACTAACTTATATTATATAAATATAAATGTTTAAATTACAGATATATTTTTGTACAGTATCATGCACTAAATCTCTGTCAGTTGATCTGATACCTTGCAGCTGAGGTTGTCTGTGGTTTATCTAACAATGATGATATGGTGTGTCACTATGGTGACTGTAAAGCAGTGGTTACAACTGACTATGACCAGATGTTGTGGAATTAGTGAGTCAGAGCGGCATCATTCAACAGCAATGGCAAGTATTTCTTAAACAAGGAGCGCTGTGCTGAGGAAGAAGTGATTTCACTTTCATAGCAGAAACCTGCCTTGATGCTGTGATATTTGTAGCAATGCTATATGTACTTTCTATTTAAATAGCCTTCGTTTATTGTTGTTGTTTCCAGGACTGTCTGTGATTTCAGAGAGTAAAATGCTAGTGATGAGCAGATGTGACTATTTTTTTTTTTTTTGGTTTGTCAGCAAACAGATTAAATATTTTTTTTTTTTTTTTCATATGAGAATTGGTCTTACTCGCCCTGTGAAGTGAATGGCTCTCGGCCACATCCCACCCAGACTGTTTCAAGCTATCGCTGAATTCCTTCCACAACAAGACATTTTACTGGCAAGTAGTAGGTCATGCCTCCTGGTGGGTGAGACTGAGGCCATCGCCACACCAGCTAACTGACACCATTATAGTGAATCACCTGTTTTTCCAGTCAGAGTGACTGTGCCATTGGGAAGAGTTGTGTAATCGGAATTGCATCACTGCCAAATAGAGGGGGGCCTCAGAGTCTGGGAATCCTTTGGCCTTCTTGGCATTCAAATCAACCCGACTATCATGGGTATTCTCCCCTGGATTTCTTTTCTTTTGGGGGTTTTTGTTTTTTGTCTTTATATGTTTTTGTTATGGGTTATTAAAAAATAAGTCTGTTTTTTATAGATTTACAGTGAAATAGCTACAAATTCAATAAATGCAGCCACTTTCAGCATGCTAAAATAAAAAATGTCGCATGTACTTTGGACCTTGAATGTTAATATTGTCACTTATGTATAAATTGGCTTGATACTGATACACTGTCGTTTCTATTTGATCTCTAGTGACACTTTCATCCGTGATTATATCTTTGTTCGTCAGTGTCGGCTCTTAGTTGGAGTCGGCACTGCTACACTAATGACTTAACTACTATCTGCATTCATCCAAACAGTATTCAAACTGAAGATCTTGTGCTATTACAGATGGATGTGGAATTATTATGGAGAAAAGTGACTAATGGAAATTATCTGACATCAGGGATTATCCTCAGACTTTAACGAAACCGGTCACACGTGAAACGCAATCCATCCAATAAACATTTAAAACCATATAAAGCAGAGATTATATGAACATTTAGTGAATGGCAGAGTTTATTGGTTACAATGTCATCACTGTAAAGTGTTTTGAGAAATAAGTATGAAAATCATATTGTAAGAAATAAAATAAAAGGTTTACATTTTTTGTAGACTTGACAGCAGTGCATATGAGAATGAATGGCATATTGAGCTTTGGTTATACTTTGTTACGCACAAATATGATATCATATTGGAGACATGATAGCCAAAGAGTCATTCCTGTTATACTTCCTTGAAGTCCGCTTGTAGGCCTTTGCTGTCCGGATGCATAGTTGGTGCATTGTAATGTAAATTCTCCCATACAAATCTGCACAGTCACGTGGGGTCCACCCAGGTCCTTGCACTCACTGTCTGATGATGAAATTTAAGTCACTCGGACCTGAGCGGACTATAGCAGACAAAGCACAATCAAGGCTTTAAATCCACATGTAAAATCCAACAGCTTCCCAGTACAAAGTCTGATGTCTGATTAGACTGATTTGCACTATTGTAAGAGTAGCACAGGTAATGGGCCAGGAAGCTCCCTTAGCTAAACCAAACGGAATATTTTCAGTTGTGAAAGTGAATCTAATGTGGACTTTCTCTCGTCGTGTACTACATCTGAGAAAGGACAACTTCAGCAAACTTCTTCACCTTATTCTCCCGACATTGTCCCGAGCTCTTATGTCTTGTTGTACACTCAGCTGCGCAAACTGGCTCCATAATATCTTTGTTGGAGCACTATTTACCAGAGACTTGTTGAAAGTAGAATGTGTCATATTCTGATCCTGGTCTGGATTTAGCACGAAAAGCTCTTTGTCTTTGAAGGCAAACCTTGCAATAAATGACACCATGACTCAATTCAAAGTAAAAGCTGTGCCTCGATAAATGTTGTGTTTCTGATGCATTTGTTTACCAAAGCTGATATTCTCCAAAGTTTGTCTTACTTGTAAAAGCCAAAAGTCAGAGTACTTTTTACATGTTAAATTTGAATGTATAATATTACAGCTGATTTCTAAAGCTGCTTGCAAGTGTAAAAATTGTTAAAATCTTTTAAATATGAATTATTTCCTCGGACTTATTAAGAATAGCAGTGCAAAATGGAAATGGTTAAAATAAAAGCCCTTAGAGTAGGTTGAGCTATAACTCATCCTTTTTACTTGAGTCATTTTAAAAACGGTTCCCTATAGCAGATCTACCCCTACGCCACTGGCTTTACATAACGAGATATAGATCAGCTCGGTTCTGTTTCTAGACAAATTGCAGCCCTGTCAGAAGGAATTGGGTAAAGAAAAGTAGATGGACAAATGCACATTCATGCACAGAGATCTGTTCGTGCCTGCTTGTCTGTTCAGAACCTGCAAAGCCTGGAAGAACGACAACAAATGTGGAGTGAGTCACATTTGTGTCAAAGCTCTAACTGGCGTGGTGGTCTGTCAATGGTTTGGTGACTCTTGGATTTTTGGCTCTCTGATGGATGTTGCCCAGCTGTCCTCTGTGGTTTTCAGATGGGATGAGAGGAAGTGGTGCTGTCCACTGAGATCTGTGTTCAATTATGTCTGAGAGGAAGATGAGCTTTATAGACCCCTGACCAGTCTTTGTATTTACATTGTTCTCCATATGATGATGACCCTTCATTCATTTTATTATTATTGGGGTTTTTTATTATTATTTTTTTTAATTTATCTTTTTTTAATAGTGCTACTTCTGCTTGATGCGGCTCTTTAGACAACAGCAGCTAAAAAAGAAACGATGGCAGTGAATTGGATTTGGGTCTTTTAATAATCTGGTAACCTGGAACAACAAGGTGGGCACTGGTAGCGTGTTTGAAATGGCCTTGCTGTTGTAAAAAGATTGTGTTAGAATGAGTTTTGTCCTTCACTTTATTTCGGTACACACACATACACATTTTCTTTTTGTAATGTGTGGCTGCAGTTGTCTGTCACGATGGAGCCACGATGGGTTGAATCGTGGACTTTGGCAACATGCTACACCCAGTTTGGGATGAGAAAAATAGAATGAGGGGATGTTATTAATTAGTTTTGTGTAATTCCCAAATAAGATTTCACTCTGTGTTTAGCTTTCTGCTGTACTGTTTATGCTTTTTAGGATATCACAAAGAACTTTGATACTTATCATATTTTGAGTTTGACTTCCAAATTTGTTGGTCAAAGTAGGCTGACGAGTCTGTTTCTACCATCTATAAAAGTATGTCATTCATTATGTACTGCTTCTTCATTCTGCTTTCAAGAGCTACAAATCAAATAAAAAGAATAGAATTGGTCGTTAATAGAATGTATAGCATTTATTTAGGGTATTAAAATAGCTTTGGCTGCTTTCTTGACTGAGTTTAATCTTTGAATAATTTTTGCTTTAACAGATGAGACGCACAGACATATCGTTCGAATATTGGCATTAGCAGATACTGGCCCTTCTCACTGAAACTGACAGGTTGGAAAATAAAATCTAACATATTGCTGATATTTCTCTGGTTTCTTGAATTTGCGCTGGATAAATGTTCAAAAAATTATGTGAAAAGCTGAAAGAATTGAAACAGCAAATATTTCTTTATTAAAAAAAGGGGAACTGAATAACTGCAAATTTAAAAAAAACAAACAAACAAGAAAAGTATTTATACTTGACAAATTGTGATTTTAAACATATAATAATCAGTGCACCCTCTATGCAGAACCTCCTTACTGTCTCCATAGGAGTTAAGAGGGTAAATAGCAACTGCGTGCTATTAGTCAAGTGCACTTGATTAATTGATCATCAGCAAGTGTGAGCACTGCTATATAAGTAGAAGTTTTGGCAGTTTACTGGTCCAGAGTATTCATGTGTGTGTTAACAAAATGCCACGATGTTCAGCCCAGTGCAGTGCTCAGAAGTTGGAAAAACCCTCAAACTACATCTGAGACGCTACAGGCCTCAGTTAGTATGTTAAATGTTATCGTTCATGACAGCACAATTAGAAACGTACTGAGGGGCCGCCAGAAAAAAACCAACACACACACACACAGTGACATGTCTTAGGTCCACAAAGTTGCATCTGAACAAAGCACAAAACTTGTGAATCAACTTTGAACCAAGCATCTTCACTTTGCTCTCATTGGTCCACGGTGGAGATGATGTGGCCATCTCATGACGCACAAAGTGGTCATGATCCACAGTAGCATGTTTGTGCTGGTAAGTGGTGTTTGGGTTTTGCCAAACCCCTCATACCAAGCATGAGGTTGAGGGGTGATCACTGGGATTCATTTACAGGGCCTGGGGCGTTGCAGTCATTGAGTTGACCATGAACTCCTCTGTATTGAGGTTTCTCATGTGACATCACGCACACATTGCTCAAGAGTTGTTTGCCTTATTGGGTGTGATGCCATCACCAATTATTGGGGGAAAAATATGTATTGACTGTCAGCGGTTCGTAAAGATTGCTGACTCTGGCTACTTGCTGATTGCAGTGATTACTTGAATTTTTTGTTTGTTTGTGTTGGTCTGCAAATACTTGCTAAGCTGAGCTTGGTAGAGCATAAAAAAATTCAACACACACTAGAAATGGTTTGTCTTCAAAGTAAAAGCTGTGCCTCAGCACTACAGCCAACATGCTTCATAATGCGTAACTTTTATTTTGAAGACAAACTGTCAATTTCTGGTTTGTGCTACACTTTTCACAGTTTCATTGCAGCACAGAGAGTAGTTAGCCAGTGTTTGTAGATGGGTGTGTAATTTCCATTCAAAGTAAATGCTGTGGTAAGACCTTAAGAGAGGCTCTGGATAAACGCATGACTGCAAACATAAATGAACTGAAGCGACGCTTTAAAGAACAGCATGCCAAAATTTCTCCACATAGATGTGAAAGGTTGATAAAATTGTAAAAAAAAAAAGTAATCACTTCAAGTTATTGCCTGCTAAAGGTGGTTCAACAACTTCCTAAATCATGGGGTGTACTTAGTTTTGTTTTTTGTTTTTTTTTATAGAACCGCATAAAGTCTTGTGAAAACTTTCTTTTTCACGTGAATATCAGACAAACAGTGTTTTCTCATTTTAATGCCTTATAAAGCAGATCAGATGATAGTCGAGCCACAACCTGCCTCGGTAACCATAGCAACCTGTATTTGAACAAATCCTTGAGTAGCAATGGAGTTGTTTGAGGCTGAATCCATATTCTAAATAGAAAACAAAAGCTGTGGTCTTTACTTGAAAACTGCAGTGTGGGAGTAAGTGAGGGTTGTAATGCAAGATCAAGTCCGAGTATTGGCTCAGAAACGAGAAGTCTTACACAGCCACGTTTGTTTTCAAGTACCCGTCAAAGCTGATATCCATATGACAAATTGAGCCAAATTATGGTGGTGACTGTGGTTTGGCTTCATATTTTGAATAGATTCAAGTAGACTCCCTACTTCTAGTTAAGAGGCTGATATGGTCCAGGTTCAGGTCACTCAAGATTTTCAGTTCCCGTAAATATTAGTAACAGCTTGAGCAATTTTTTCCGTTAACTTTTATTTACTTAATGTAGGCAAACACAACAAAAAACAGGGTAATGATAATAAATGATCATGCTGACTGTGTTTCACACTGCCTCATTATGTTGAATGTGTTGCAGTTGTGGGACTGTTTGCCTCTCTTCTTCGCTTGCATGAAACTCGACACCTGCACAAGAGCCGCTGCCGACAGAGATGCATCACCTGCCTGGCTTAGCTGTTTGCCAAGCTTGCGCTCTCTCTCTCTTTCAAATGCACATGCAAAAACACACAGGCACACAAAAGACTTGGAGTTTGTGACCTGTGGCATATGCAGTCTGTCACCTAACCCCACCACCAACCAGGTGGATAATTATGCAAGCAGGGTTTTTTAACATGCAACTTTTTCCCCCCCCACGTAGAAGGGTGTGAATGTTCTATATCCTACATGCCTTTTTAAAACCAGGCAATAATGAAAAGCAGTTAAAGTATAACAATTTTTAGTTTTAGTTTTATGGATGTTAAATTATATTTATTTCAGCATTTGTAACACAGCCAAAAGCCAAAAAGAAGAAAGACTGGTTGTTTAAAGTGTTATCCGACACATGAATTTTCTTTTCCATTTTCCAATTTGGCCTTTAAAAAAAAAAAATAAAAAAAAATCTAAGATAAAAAATACAGTTGGTTGACACCTGTAAAGCCTCCCTCCCTCATTCACACTTGTTTCCAACCTGCATTTATCAAAACTTCCTCTGAGACTTAAAAAGACTAAACAGTGGAGTTTGAGTGTTTCTATCTCTCCGATACTAACAGAAGAAAACACCACAGGCCTCGTGGCACAGAGGCATAAATATTCATTAACAAGTTTACCTTGAAACCAGATGTGTTTGTATGTGCATGTGACTGTACTCCCAAAGGGTTTCATTTTTGTCTCCTATGCACTGATGCATTTGAAAGACTTCCAGCATCTGCTCAGTCCGGTGACTCTACTTTAAAAACATTTTACCCAGCGTGAGCCTGTGTGAACTGGAATGCACATGGTGAGCAGTAAGCAGGGTCACCACTTGACTCAGTTGCACTCGGAGAGAGAGAGAGAGAGCAATATTTACTCAGTTCCTCGTCCAACACTTTCCACTGACTCTTTCAACCTCCTGTCCTCTGCAGCCCCATTCATGCTGGCTGGATGATGATGATGACCTCATTTCTAACTGTGCTGGTTTGATTGTGTGTGTGACTAAGCTTGTGTGCTTTAGATCAATTTCATTTCTGCTTGATGAATAGTCAAGAGAGGGTCTAGAATGCCTTGTTTACACTGCGTTTGCCTTGGATATGAGTGGTCATAAAAATTGATTTATTGGCAGCTGAGGTTATTTAGAAGAAAAGGCTGGCTTGTTCCAGATGTACATGAAATTGGTAAACACTCTGAAACTCATTCATCATGGAATAATTGTCAGGACGACCAACCCTACTTGTGGGAGGGTGTTTGTGTAGTTGAGAAAACATTAACCGAATATATGAAACACTTGAAAGGCCAGTGGAGATGAGGAGCAATGGAAAAGGCCAGCAGGCTGTTAGCTGTGCAAGAGGTGCTAAAAATGAGCAAGACCGATTTTTACAGCGCTTGGAGGGTGGTTTCTTTTCGATTTAGGATTTTAGAACATCAGCACAGCACCGAATTATAAGGAGTTGATTAAACGGTGCCCTTTCGTTCTTCTCAAAGCTTCAAGCATTTCCTCCTGTGGTTTACCTCCAGTAGAACTCTCGCAGCCTCTGCGTTGATTATTGTGTGAGCTTACAGATCAAGTTAGAAAATGAATCCTTACATTTGTGTTAGATGATAGAACGCACTTGTTGGCCAACATCCTAATAGCTTTGTCTCACATGAATGTAACCACTGCTTGTACTCTTCTAAGTGTTTTTCTGTGTTATTTAATCAGTATATATTTTAATTCAATTTTAATTCAATTTTTATTCATAATGCTAAGCTGTAAGTTTTTTTGTTTTTTTTTCTGAACCAGTCTGCAGCATTCAGACTGAGAACCACTGACAAAGATGCTAACTTATGCCAGCGACTTTGAGTTTAAGAGCCAGTGTCAGCATGTGTCGCCTTATAATAATTCAACTAAACCCACTCAGAATTACTATGGTGAAGCCTGACAAAGTACTGCATTATACAGCATGATCATTATTCGCTAGCAGTGCATAAAAAATGGATGGATCGCAATTTGTAACATGCTCTAGGAGCACATTAGTTTTTCCACCCTGGGGGCTAGAGTGTAAGTTTTAGCTTTTGTATGTGGTTTTCACTGATTATTTTTTTTTTTTTTTTCTTTTTTTGGCTATCAGACATGGTTAATTAAAACTTTGTTATCTTGGTATTTGTTATCAAGCATTTAAAAAGGGGTTTCTTTAAAAAAAAACAAAAAAAACAACAACAGTGATTGGTCTCAATCTCCTAGGGGCATGTGCACAGTGAATGCTACTGCATGATAAATACACGCTGCCTTTGTGCAGTGCTTTGGGTCAGAGAATAAATCAACTTTTAACTTCAAATTAGAAAGTGATGTGTTCATCTGGAACAACAAGTTGCTATATGTTACTATGATAAACTGAGAGGCAGGTGGACTATGTGTACATGGGCTTTGCACTAGCCCAGTTTGGCCTTGTGTAGGGTACTAACATGCTCTGGTCAAATATCGAATTGATTGTCTGTCTGGTTCAGAAATCCTCTAGGATTGGCCTGTTTGACTTGTAAGCTGTTCTATTATTGGATTAGAGGACATGTTACTGTAATAGGGCATGGGCATTCCCAGCAGGCACTACTCTGCCTCATTGATCTATTGAGCGGTAGCTACATGTTCTCGCGCTCGTTCTAATTTTCCTTTTATCTCACGAGCTCTTTGTCTTGGAGTTCTCTACACATGAAATCAAATTCTTTGTGCACAGTTACAAAATGTAACATGCTTTCCCTTTACTCTTTCATGTTCTCTGTGAGCTGTCTGTCTCCACTGGTGTGATGCGTGTGTCAAACCCCGTTCCTCTGAGTTTCTAACTCAAATGACACAATGCTTAACACAAACCATACTGACAGCTCCCATCCTTTGGCATCTGTCAGCATTTGTTCTCTTGGATGTGCATTTACTAGCTCCAGTGGAGGTCAGTGCAGCCTAATCCTTAACCCAAAGCAAGGGCAGCAGTCTTGGCAGGTCATTTTATTATTGATAGAGTGTGTCCACAGAGTTGAGATAATGCGTTCATTTAGGACAGTCAATAGGCAACAAAGTCAATTCAGTGCAGTTGATTTGCTATAATAAGTGGTGACATACAGTTAGTTTTTATATTGGAGTTTAGGGATACCTGTAAGTCGCTATTTGAGATGTGTGGGGTTTATTTGTCTGTGCAAATACAGGGAAGACACAAGCATGCACTATTCAATTATCAGGGCTCTCTACATCTTGTTTCTCTGATAGAGATGTAGTTTTCTTAATTTACTAGAGGTGTAGTGGCAGGTGTATGGCAAAACCCCCGACTCCTGTCGGCTGGAATTACCCGGTAGTTACCAAAATATAGACACAGGTGAATCGGTGCACATCGTACAGAATAACGCTTCCATTACAACACAGCATATCCTGTAATCTGTCATCTTTACTGTGTGTAGACACTTGGTGTGTTCTGTTATTTTAGTATTTAAGCCAGTATTATCTCACAGGCAGAATACTTACCTTAAGTTAGATTGTACCAGGTCTGTTACAAAGTGCTGTCTTAGGAATAGACTGGGTTACACAGCCTGCAGGCTTCGTAACTCACATGAATGCAAACATTAAGTAAATGTATCAGTGCACTTTGAGATGGGGGACTTTTTCCATGTTGACAAAGCTTTTGTGATGAGAGATGGAGGTAGACCATTGTTTAGAAGAGACGGATAACATCAGAACACATCTTTACACCTTTGGCAATGGGATGGACGATACCTGAATCATTAGTTTAAGAGGTGTGGCTCTTGGGGGAATTGTTTTGAAACACAAATCTAAAACGGGCCAAAATAGAAATGCATGAGTAAAGCATAAGTACTACAAATTGTCACACAGTGCTACAAGTAACTACAAGCCTAGAGTAATTCCTCACTCT
Organism: Haplochromis burtoni; assembly: GCF_018398535.1. Lineage (NCBI taxonomy): Eukaryota > Metazoa > Chordata > Actinopteri > Cichliformes > Cichlidae > Haplochromis > Haplochromis burtoni. The sequence goes on along the minus strand of NW_024582548.1, from coordinate 465,597 downwards.
TCAGTACTTTAAACAGGATATAGAAGTCGTATTGTCTAGATCAGGTGGCAGGAGATCGAGGGATGCACCTGGGACGTGTCTAAGCTAACACATTCACGGCGCTTCCCTTTTGCTCATGGCAATTCTGTTGAAGGGTATTAACTTCCCTGTCGGCCTCTCGGACATAGTCTTTGGCGGCAGGTACATGTACATTGTCACCTTTATTCAGGGTAAATATGATACGTAGATAAAATGCTGAAGACCTTCAGGGCTCGCTTGTTTGAAATCTGAGCTCATTGTTGCTGGCAAAGAATTTTTCCTTACTTTAGTTTTTCTTTGTGATGGCATTCATCATAGGACAGAGAATCAAGAATAAGTATGGAGTGTCGGTGCATCACAGCTCGAATATGCTGGATTTTAACCTGCGGATTATTTGGGACATTGCTGGGTTTTCTCCTTGTTTTCCTTCCACTAACCAAAGATATAGATATTGGCTTGTTTTAATTATTTTCTAAATTGATTATGGGTGTTTGTTTCCTGTCTGTGTTAATCCCGTGGATGGATTGGCAGTTTGACCAGGATTTACCCCAGCTTCTGCTCAATAATAGAGGTGATAGTTTCCACCCACCCACAATTCTAGTTGGGTAAGAGCACAAGACTAAAATGAACTAACGTTGGATCAAGTTGTTTCTTATCAGAAATGCAGAGCATTTAACAGAAAGGTGCGGATGTTTAACCAAGTATTAGGATGACTTGGGGTTGAGCTTTTGCTGGGATCAATTTAAGGTTTTGATTTCATTTTGATGTGAACATTATTTGGGTAGGGTTAGGGTCACATTAATAGCTTGATTTTGAACTGCACGCTCTTACAGTTCCTTAAATTTTCTAAGCTATGAGGCTGCCAAGTTATGCAGGATCTAAAAGTAATGACACCAGCAGACATGTTCCACCCACATATTCAATTAGAGGGCCAAACTGTACCACGTGGCTATAGACTGTAATAACCTGCAATTTTCTGGTGAAAAACGCTCTTTGATTGTAGTGCTAATTAGTGAAGGTTAAGAAATTGAAGTAAAACAAACTGTTTTTAAATTTAGATTATTCCATCCCAAAATCCGTGCATGAAATGTACTGAGTGGTCATAAAGGGGACTTTTATAGAACATATACATAGAACAATGTATATTAGTCATCATGTTTAGTGACACTTCTCTGAAAATCCACACTTATTACTCATTCAGGGCCAGTGCACTGTGATTAAACTGGCCCTGAATGAGTTTCTTCTATGGTTGGTGTACGTCACATGAAAAATATTGTTTACAGCAAAGCGGTCCTGTTGAATATTCGTCGTTATGTGAGCCTGCAGTACATCAAAGGAGTGTAGGTGTAACTGGTGCAGTGGGTTTAAAGTCAGGAGGGGAACGGAGGCTTTGTGTTGAGTGTGGGAGTCTACAGTGTATTAATGATTAAGGATTTATACGTTCTCTGTCTGTGTTACTCTTACATGTACTGGTGGTTCGGTGTGTGAGGGCAGCGGCACCTTTTCCTCTGCTCGAGGGGCCTCCTTTCCTAAAAATTGCTAACGTTTCCTCACATTCTGGTGGTTTTAACTCCTCTTCTGCTGTTTGGTGGCAATTAGCTTTGATGTTTAGGTGTAGCTTTGAGAGGCAGGTGTATAAAATAGACAGAAAATGCTGCTAACTGACAACACCCTGATGCAGGTGGATGAATTGTACAGCCACATAAAAGCAGATGAGCAGGTAATCAAAGTGTGCAGGCAAACAGACGGGCCTGCCTCCAGATGGATTCGCCAGAATGGAGCGAAATTATGCCAAGAATGAAATAGCTGACTACTGTAGTCACCGAAAACAAAACTCCTCTTCATCGAATCAAGTGAAACTCGAGATGCAAGTCTTTGAGTTCTTTGTTTGGTTATTGCCATAAAAAATGTTTAGACCCATAGATTTTCTCTTTGCCTGTAAACTGATCAATTAATTGGTCTTTTACCTGCTGCTTTGGCTAATATACTACCAAATCTGGGAAATTAAGGGTTGTTATATTAGAATGTTTTCCCACACTCGTTTTTAATTAACATCTGGCTGACTAACAATATACCAAAATTTAAAAAAAAAAAAAATACGTTTTTAAATGCCATGCTAACAACACCAGTCTATCCATTCCAAATTACAATAACTGATTGGATTTCCTACTTGACTTGTCAACAGCTACAGGTTCATGTTAGCTGCTCACATGACTTGAGTCTCGGGTGTTTTAAAAGATTTGGTTTTGTCTTCATATTTTTCTTCAAGAAGGCTATGCATTTTTTTATTTAGTTTTATTTACAGATTAGTTTAATATCCTAATGAGGTAAAGTCTTTATATGTCATTTATGTTCCTCTTAGAATTTTTTTTTTTTTTTATGTCTGAATATTCATTTTTTCTTTTTCAAAACTAAATCAAGAGAGTTGCCACTTTAATTTAGGTGCATACACGATTACTGAGCAGGTTAGTTGGTACTGCATGCCCACTGGAGCTGTATTCCCTCATTGGATTTTGTTGCGGTCTAATGAGTTGGCTGTACTCAAGTGTTTTGGGGGCTTTACAATCACATTTGATCTCGGCAAATCCTTTCTCATCTCAGAGAAGCGAAAATGCACGATGGGACGCTTTGCCGGTAATCTGGCGTCGACAGAGACGCTGCTTTGCCTTAATGTAGGATGAACCTTTATATTTGCGTAATGGGCCTTATCGGGAGTGTCATGCTCTCAATCAAGCTCATCATTTGGTTTACCGTGCGTGATTTGGATTTTAGCAGGTAAAATGTTTGACGGCTATCATGCTCGGGATGTTTTTAGCCATGTTTGTTTACGGAAACAAATCGGTTCCTCTCGTGAATACGTTGTTTGTGTGCAGTGAAATGGAATTATAATTCACAGAGGATTCACATCTTACAGAAGCTCAAAAGGGTTTAAAGGAGGATAAGTAAAACATGCTGTGTGACAACCAATTTTCATATTACTGCTAAGGCTAAAAGGATTTTGTGTGAGCCGATTGTGTGGGTGTTGTTTTTTTTTTTTTGTTTTGTTTTTTTTAGTTTCCGATTTGACTCGGGACCCAAACAGTGTGTGGCTTTACTGTGCATTCACTGTGCTTATCCATCGCCAGGTTTGCCACCTGTATTGAAATGGGAGACTGCACAGAATAACATTTCAGCAGCATGGTTGACACTAATAAGATGTGTTATGCTACAGTTTAAATGTTCAAAACAGGGAAAATGCATAAAGTTGCAGTCAAAAATGGATTTTTGTGCTTGTGGTGCCATACCTCCTTTATTGTTAGTGATTGGCTGAATCTACTTGTTTCCCCTGTCACAGGTTTTTTGTAATATTACAAACCTTTTTACAGAAATGCTTGAATGTTGTTTAAATAAAAAGAATTTAAAAAATTCTTCAGAAAATTACAATCACTGGTGTGAAAAAGTAGCAAATGTCCAAAGAAAAACTTTGAACTATTGCTCAAGAGCACTTTAAAAGGTTGCAAGAAACTCTGGCTCCTTGGAAGCAGAAGAGGGCTGGCTCAATTGAAGGACTGGAGCGATTCCAGATATTTCATCCACTGAAAACCTTTACTGAATACATATGAAGTGAATGATATGAAGAAAGTAGTGCTGCCAGCTAATCTCGTTAAAATGACATTAATGACATCAGGGGCTGCACAGCGCTAACGTATTAACGAGCTTAAGCGCGCTGACGTCGTGCAGCACTCGCATGGGGCGATCCGCGTTAACTCGCTAACAGAGATTTGCCGCGTTAATGCGGTTATGGCGTTAACGTCATTTTAACGAGATTAACGCTGACAGCACTAGAAGAAAGAGAAACTTTTGAAATTCCATATCAAGCAGCTTAAATCCCATCACGTCAGTATAGGAATCGTTGTTCTTATGGATGCAGGTTGGTGGGAAACATGGCCATATTCCAGATCAAGATTTTAAATTATAAGCAAATCATTGGTTCCATTATTATTGTGATCGCAGCATTCCCAACTTTTTTGGAAATGGGGTTAATGTTTATCTTTTCCTCCTGTTCATCTTTCTCCACTAATGGCTGATGATTACATTTCTGAAATTCTGTAAAGTTTGTTTCTTGGCAAAAAAGATAGAAAGCACTGTAAGCTTAGCAGATAAAGGGAATATAAAAAAAGACCCCAAAACAATCATGACCGTGACTCTGAAACAGATGCTGCTGATGCTTCACGCAGCGATGCAGAATTTGTAGTATTCCAGAAATCTGTTCATGTACTTGTAAATCACCCTCAGCCCTGACAGGGTTCCCACAAGCTCACCTTGTTGGTTTTTTCATAGCTGATAACTGGTCTTTTAAGACAGATGTTTTCATATTGTTGGTTAGCGGGCGATCACCAGAATAGCAGCTCATATCTATTTTAGGATGGTGTTTTTGCTAGTGTCATGATCTGACACTCTTATATTTTGAGTAGGAGCCAGTTGTTAGCGGTTGAAGTGTTTGGATTGGCTCCAGGAACTATCAGCAGGAGGTTTGGGAAAAGGCTTGACTGACTAAGACGGAATACACAGCAATAAGGAATGTACAGGCTTGAAAGTCTGCGTAAATGGTTTGTTAATAGAACATTTTAACAAGTGCTAAACTGAGACACAACACATATTAACATAATGGATTTTTTTTTTTTTTACCCAACTTGAGATGCATATCTGAAAAATGCCTGGCTGTGTTATTACCGGCTTCAGAATACCACGGTGACATGTCAACATGGTGCAAGACGAACGCTTCACTCCTTTGTGCGCGTTAATCTCACATAGGAACCAGATTTTGAGAGTCTGAGTCAGGGTTAGAGGCCAGCGGAGCAGAGGGGAAGCTGCCTGTGTACTTCAGCTATGGCCCAGGCTAACCTCTGACCTTTGACTCTCCTGTGCCACAGGGTATTCCTATGTTCCCATTGGTGACAGACAGGATGTGCTCTGTCAGCGAGGTCACGGCTCTTTTCTCCCTTTTAGTTGTGAATCGCAGCAGTGTTGAATCTGAAAGTGTACGAGCATCCTCCTCCTCCTCGTGCATTTCTAATGACATAAAACTGTCTAAGATGGATTAAAATTGCACGTTACACACTGAAAACTATTGTTAAAGCAGGCATTTTTATAGCATCTAAGATAAAAATGCAGCAGTGTGTGAGAGGACTTTCATTATTTCATCTCAGTATTGTCTTTCTTTTCTTTTCTTTTTTAAAAAAAAATGAATGGACAGATGATTGACAGCGTGTGATTTCTTACACTGTTGGTTTGCGTGTTGCAAGAGAACATCAAGCATTCTGTTATTTCAACAATGTAGGACTCATGTTGACTTTATCTTAGATAAGTTGGAAATTGCTTTGTTTCCTTTCTGAAGAAGGAAATTTCATGCAGGCTTTTCTTGCTGATCCCCCCCCCCCCCCCCATTGACAAAGAAACATCAACAACTTAAGTGGGTTTTACCCACCTAGTATGAAAACAATTGTAGAGAGCTGCCTCTCTGCTCCCAGTTGTTGTTGTTGCTGCTTTTCTGCTTTAGTTTTAAATCTTTCACAGAGAAGAGACTTTTTCTTTGTCCCCAGCAGGGACCAGATGGGCCATTTTCAAAAAGTGACAAATTTGTTAGCTCCTTTTTGTTTTATGAAGCATGAAAATTTCATTGTTTATGATGGTGCAAGGAGATGTTTTCCTTAAGTATGTGTTATGAAAGAGTGATATACTACAAGAGCTTAGGTTATGCATTTTCCCGTGCATGAAGCACCACAGTGGTGCCACACTGGATATATTAGAAATATTAGAATATAAAAACAGCATAGAGAGAGAGAACCTTTCAGAGACCCTCCCCTCCAAAACAACTGAAGGGGCATTCTTCTTCTTCGCCATCTGGCTCTTTTATCCTGTTCAACGAGTTTCTTCCCTCTGCTCAAATTTGAGACTCGCGCCTTGTTAATAAACTCAACCTCTTTGATTTTTGCCAGGTGTAGCTGCAGCGCTCGCCCGCACCGCCTGGCAAGATGGTGGCGTTGTCACTGAAAATCTGCGTGCGGCAATGCAACGTTGTGAAGACGATGCAGTTTGAGCCCTCCACAGCTGTCTATGATGCCTGCAGGATCATCAGAGAGAGGGTCCCAGAGGCTCAAACTGGACAGGGTGAGAATTAACTCTACTTGGATGCAAAAACTTGGTTTTCTTTGTAAAGACAAAGAGAGAAGTATAAACTTTACTGGCTGTGGTGAAGACCTTTGCAGCAAAAAGCAATATGATGGAAATGTGGCTTGGATAATATTTGATTTACAAAATGTAGAGATGTTAAAGTCTCATTTTGTAGGTTTATATGTCAATTACACTGCTTTAAATTGGATTGCAGCCAATAAACTAATGCTTGGATTAGATTATGTCACAATTTTGGCTGCTTTGCTTCTGATTAAGTCAGTGGGTCTCAAACTTCTTCAGACATGAACCTTCTTTCAGACCCTCCCTCCCTCCCCCCCAAAAAAACACAACAACTTGTTTTTGTGTATCAATCACTGATTCAAGTTGACATCCAGCGACTGAAATGTCAATATGACAATTAAATTGTGTTTAATTTGCTTTACATAAATCACATTTGTGTTAAAATTAATTTCATTGGCTCATCCCCTCCGCAAAGTTAGTCTCACAGTTTAAGAACCACTGAATTAAGCAACCATGGAATCTGAAATTTTGCCATTACTTCCATGACCCCAATGCTAGCTTTCCATTTTACACAAGTAGCAGGTCTGACTTATCTGTTCCATTCAGCAGCACCAAAGTCATCATCCCTCTTTTGATTTTCCATGTTTACAGACTTGCCTTGCGCTCTTATGACCATTGTTACAGAACATGTGGTGAATGCTGTCATAGAGGGGTCATTATAGAGTTGATGTCATTTAATCTGATCCTGGCCTAGGGAGTCATTTTCAGTTCTTTAATGTCTAAAGTAGAGTTGTTTCTTCTCACTGCTACAGCTTCAGACTATGGTCTGTTTCTTTCGGATGAAGACCCCAGAAAAGGCATCTGGTTGGAATCTGGAAGGACGCTGGATTACTACATGCTCCGCAATGGGGTAAATAAATGTAACCGTGAATTATGGATAACTGGCATCATGGGGGCGACACACACACACACGCACACACACACACACACACACGCACGCATGTGAATAACGCTGTGTCATAAACAGCATAAACTGATGCTTGGTGGTCCCAGCGTCTCACACATTTTCTAATCATTGGAGGTAGCAAAATTACAAACACTCTTCACTTAAGTAGAGGTACAGATACTTGTGTTTTAGAAAAAAAAAATACAGTTGTAAAAGTTGGAAGTACTGGTTTAACTCAAATAAATAAAAGGCTAACTGAACTTCCTGCCATAATAACACCATACTAATATAAAAAATAATATTAATACAAAGGAATGTGAATCTCATTTCAACCTAAATTCGAATTCTAATGAATTTATTCAGCTTGAACATCTGTTAAGTAGAACTGAAGCGGAGAAAAACTCTCTTTGCCTTTGCCTGCATTATAGATGAGTGACTTTGCCACCACACCTGAGCAAATATACGCAGATGTTATATGAGTTATCATGGCTGATTTCCCATAAAGGTGGAATTTAGTGAGTGAATCTAATCAGCATCATCAACTTAAAAATAATTTACCCTCAATGGGACATAACATTGACTATGAACAGCACAGCTTTGCTGCACCAATCCAACATGGTGCATTACTGCAAACAGATCAGTGAAACCTTTGCACTTTAATTTGATTTGCAGAATATTTCACAATATGAAAAAAGCAAGATTATTCTATAAATCCCATATGTGTTTAAAAGGCTTTAAATTTCCACATTATCAAAAGTTCTGGAGTAGCTGCCTTCTGCCTCTGCTGTCCGGCTTTATATCTTTCCATCTCGTAGTAAAGTTAGAGCTCATTCTTTTCCCTTCCTGGGAAATACGGCAGCTGAACATTTAGTTAGCAGACACACTGTGTGACAAACTACAGACCAGCACTTTGTGTGTTTGCTGATATTTGGTGAGCTGCCAGAAATCTGAAATTACCTGTCACTTAAAAGAAAAAGAGAAGTTTACTCCCTTCATGCGCACTCCTCTTCTGCAGTGCTAGTTAGAATCAGAAGTATTGCAACCATAACCCCTGAGTGTAGTACAATAAGTCATATCATTTTGTGTGTTTTTTTTTTTTTATGTATTTTGTATTATGTATTTTTTCTTCCTGTTTTTTTGTCTCTTTCACCCTCCCCTCTTTTTTTTAAGTGCGTAACCATCGATGGATCCACCAGTATATTGTCTAGTTTTGTTTAAATGTGTGTAATGGCAGGAAATATCTCCCCTCAGATGTTACCTAATGTAATGTAACAAGCCTGTTTTCAAAATATAAGAAGTACAAAGTTAGAGGTACTTGTTTTATAATGTAGGAAGGACAAAATAATTCTACTTAAATACAATTTCAAAGTCTTGATACTTTGTTACTTCCCGCCTCTGCTAACAATACTTCTGTTACCTGGCATTAAGACTGGGAGTGGGAGTTAAAGCCTTGCAGTGTTGAATATATCAGCAAAATGCTTCATTGTTTGAGTGTATTTAAACATTTTATCTGAATTTTAAAAAAAAAACAAAACATTTTCGATCGACATAAATTCACTAAAGAGAAATTGAAACAGCTGCCAAAAATCTCATTCAGACACACATCATGCACAGGAAGACAAAACAAAGAAGCACCCCGAGAAAATAAAAGCATAAGCTAAAACTGGGAACCAAGACACTGAGAACATCAAAAGAAGATTTTAAAAGCGATCCTTAAAGAAGTGCTATAGCCAGCTTTAGATCGCTTGCCAGCTTGTTTCAGAGGCTCTGATTCTCACTGCCAAAGGCCTGATACACTCTGGTGTTCTATTTAACTGCATATCACAGCCCCTCGGTACATTTGTGCTTGTGGTTTTGCAGCTCTAAATGGTTTCTCCTCTTTAAATCTACCAAAGGCAACCCAGGTAGAAGGCATGACTGTGACCAATTATTCTGAACCAAATCTCGTCTCATTGTTGAGATTGGAGGGGAGCAGCAGGCTGTGATAGGCAGCCGTTAAATACGGTTTTCTGGCCTTTATTCTCCCCTCTCTCCACGCAACCTGGATGCTTGTGATCTTTTTCTAAGTAGTTACTTTGACTCTCTCTCTCTCTCCCTTCATTCTTCTTTCTTCATTTTACTCACATTTTCCCCCTCTCTCTACCTTTTTTGTTTTCAACCAGGATATTCTTGAATACAAGAAGAAGCAAAGACCACAGAAAATTAAAATGCTGGATGGGGCTGTCAAAACTATCATGGTGGACGACTCCAAAACAGTGGGAGAGCTGCTTGTGACTATATGCAGTAGAATAGGTACATCATATCTTTGTTTTCTTGTGCTGCCAATCCTCTCTGTGTTATAAATCTGTTGAATCTGTGCTGAACCTTTATGGACACACACACAAGAAAAGAATAATCTTTCCATGTGAAATCCTTTTCCTCCTATCTCTGATGGGAATCCTTTCTTTCCCCAGGCATTACAAACTACGAGGAATACTCTCTGATCCAGGAGACGGTGGAGGAGAAGAAGGAGGATGGCATGGGTACCCTGAAGAAAGACAGAACACTTTTGCGAGACGAGAGGAAGATGGAAAAGCTGAAAGCCAAGCTTCACACAGACGATGACTGTGAGTTCAACAAAGAAAATGAAAACACAAGTTTTCCATATAAATTTAATTATATATATATATATATTATATATATAATATTATTATATATATGATATATAAGATTATTATATATAAAATAATCCGTATTTATTTATACTAGTATATATAATCTGTATAATATATAATATATATATATTATTATTATTATTATTATTATTATTTTTTTTAAAGTGAAGGTCTTTTACCAGAAACATGTTATATATGGAAAGCGGCAGTTTAGTAGCCACGTTCACAGCTCTCTGCAATATCTACCAGCTTTCACTGGAATGTGGGAGTACTAAATCTAAACTCCTGATCCCAGGTCAAAACATCTCACTTCCTGCCTATATTGCATCCAAGATAGGAATGCAGCTGTATTCTGTGCCTGTGTGCAAAATCACTCCTTCCTTCCCTTTTTACTCCCTCACATATAGCAGAAGATTAAAGCCTTACTCTGTAATAAAGGTGAGCCTCACCTGGGAAGGACTGAATAGAGACGGGAAAGATGGACTTGCTTGTACTTCAAGAATAAGGGGATGTAGATTAGTCTGGTTGGGACCATAGTCTGTTTAATTTATGGTAATTATAGTTGATGTCAAATCCAAATAAATGTCCATAAATTCACTTTGCAGCATTTGTTGTCCCATAAGCTTATAATGTATATAAAACAAAGATGGAGCCACCATGAACAGCAGGTTTGAAGTCCCATCTTTACACCTCAATTTAGCATTTTAGCCGTCTTAGCTTTCAGAAGCCAAAAGTTACGGTATTTGGAGGAATATGCAGCCCTACCAAACCTGGGTGGCAAGGTGGATCCATAGACACAGATACCGGTTTATTAGTGCTAAGTAATATATAGGTAAATAGTTAAACTGGCTTGTAGTACAGTTAACTGCAAAGTGAGCCTCCAGCACTGCAAACACTGTTATGAGTTTAGCTACAGCGTAGCAGACAGCAGCTGCCTGTTTCAGCACCCACCTGCCACTTAAAGCAGCCACGCCCCTAACGCTGCAGAACTTTTATGCTTTCGTACAATTTAAACAGTTGAGTTATAAAAAAGGGCCACGTGCCACAAATGAGGAAATTTGCTACAGAGATGACAGGTGGCCCTTTTTTTTCTTAATCGGGCAAAATGTATTTACATTTGCTTTTTCCAGCCACTAATGTGAAGATGCAATTTGGTGTTTATCAAAAACAAATACTCGTAAAAAAAATTAATAAACAAACCACACACACAAAACAAACTTGCTATTGTATATGGTGAGCATTAAATAAAGATAATAGACCTATGCCTCTTTAACAAGAGATTTCTATGAACTTGTTATTTTTTAATTTTTTTAGTGAACTGGCTGGACCATAGCAGAACATTCAGGGAGCAGGGAGTGGATGAGAATGAGACTCTCCTCCTGAGACGCAAGTTCTTCTACTCTGACCAGAATGTAGACTCCAGAGACCCAGTTCAACTCAACCTGCTTTACGTACAGGTCTGGAACTTACTTTTAAATATGTCTTCCTCTCATTTTTCATTTCAGCAGTTCATGACTGTTGAAGCAGCAGTTTGCCAGTGTCAAAAACAGACACTCGGATAAGAGTGTCTCTCCTCTCCTGAGTAAAACAGGATGTGAGCAGACGATATGCAGTAAAATCCATTTTTCTCTTGTCTCCTAATGGTGACAAGCAGCTACAAAATGTGCACACGGCTGGCTTTTTTTGATCAATTAAGAATTATGCAAGTCTAGAAAACAGATACAGTGGAAAATAAAGTCATAAACTTGATGTCTACAGTTAATTACTGACCGTTTTAATTTGTCTTTTAGGCTCGAGATGATATCCTGAACGGTTCCCACCCGGTGTCGTTTGATAAGGCCTGCGAGTTTGGAGGGATTCAGGCACAGATCCAGTTTGGACCTCACATAGAGCATAAACACAAACCCGGATTCTTGGAGTAAGCATCTGTGTCATGACGTCTGTGGAAAAACTTGTAAAATATTAGGGTTTTTTTTTTCCTTTTTGTCAGAAATAAACAGAAAAGGAAACAACAAAAGGAGAGTTCAGACTTTTTTCATGAGTTTCAGCTTCTTATTTTTCCTTTCTTTTCTAGCCTGAAAGAGTTTCTACCCAAAGAGTACATAAAGCAGAGAGGAGCTGAAAAGAAAATATTCCAGGTGTGTTCGTGTTGTCCCTTTTGATAAATGTACACGTTGGTGCACAAGCGTGAAACGTGGGGGATTTTCAGTGTTCTGAAAATCAATACATGAAAAATCTGACCTGCAGGAGCACAAGAACTGTGGCGAGATGACCGAGATTGAGGCAAAAGTAAAGTATGTCAAATTGGCGCGGTCTCTGCGGACATACGGCGTCTCCTTCTTCCTCGTCAAGGTACGTTTTTAAAATCATCCATTTGTCCTTTTACCAAATGTTTGAAGTACCAATGCCCTATTTTATTCCTTCAAAAAGTAAAAATATAGCCTCAAGTTCTCTACTTGCCTTTTTATTTTTTTATTTATTGTAATAGGAAGCAGATTTTGGAATTAGCCGAACTGTAGTCGGAGCCTTTTATCTTCACAGCATGAAATCTGTCCTCTGGGTTTGGTGCTAACTGGATAAAGAGGCTGATGGTGGACTCGGCTTGTATAAACTGTCTGCTCCTATTTGAACTCTCGCAGCTCGTTATGTCACCTTAAACTAAGCAGAGTACCTGTTGCAAAAAACCAAAATTTCAAGATGAAAGAATGCAAAAGCAAGAACCCTTTTGTGATTTGTTTGCCATGCATTTTCCCCTTGCACACCTCTCTCGCTAACACACATACAAACACACACTGGCAGCACCTCCTCTGCAGGGAGTTCAGTGTGTTCCTGGAAGGAAACCAAATGTTGTCTGTGCAGCCGAGTGTGGCACTAAGATTATTTCAGAGTGAGTAGGGAGGAAGTGGAGTGAATGAGATATACAAGGAGACATTGCACAGGTAAACCAGCGATACTGAATCTCTTGAAGAAGTCCAGCTGCCAACAGATACGAGCTGATGGGAGCAATTTGCAGACTTCCAAATGCAGTACCTATAAAACTGTTCTGACAAGAGTATCAGAGTGACTTTCCCCCCCACGTAATTAGTCACAAAGAGGACATCCTGCAATGGAAATCTCCATTTGCATCATTTGTTCCTGTCAGCTTCGCTGCGCTCTAGTAGAAAATTGGATATTTCCTGGTATTACTGGGACAAGTCACTTGCGCTTTTCATTAATAGCTTTCATCACAAAAGGATAAAGAGCAAAGATGTATCTTGTTTTTTGTTTTTTGAAAAGGAAAAACAAAAAAACACTGTGTTGTAGGGCTGTGCGATATGACCAAAATCTCATATCCCGATGTAAGAATTCTATCGTCCCGATAACGATATAAATCACAAAAATGTAACATTTTCTGTAAATTCTGTGAATCTCGGGCAGCTCGACTTGCGGGAAGTGTTTCCAGCTGCGCGTCATGTAGCTGGAGTCGAGTGTTTTAACCGATGCATGAAACTATACATTTTTAGACATAAGTTGTAACGCCGTTTTCTTTGTGAGTATTTATTTACCTCATCCGTAAATAATCTGCTCTTTCACGTGATTCAGTTTATTTTGAAAAGTCTCAACAGGATCTTGAGCTTTATTGTGAAAGGTCTATGTGGAACATAAACAAGCAAACACGCGGTGGTTTTACCGTCGTTGTTGCTAACCAAAAATATTAAATATAAGAGAAAGAGAGAACTTTAAGAAATTAATATAGCCACTACAGTGACCATCAAAATAATGAAAAAATATTGCCGTAAACAGTTTATTTTGCGACACCACGAAACAAACGTTTTTATATCGTCATCTGATATATATTGTTATATTGAACAGCCCTACTGTGTTGTATTGGTTCAATAGCTTTTAGCGAGTGGCTTGTGTATTCCTTTATTCTATACATAAAAATATAGATCTTTAGCCATTATATCTGCTCACCTTTTGTTGTCTGTCATCATTAAGGTTAATTTTACGGAGCAGAAACATTTTAAAAACAACCGTGGGAAAAAAAAATCTGCCGATAGTCTCTAACCTATAGCCTGCAGAGGCCCCAGTGAGTTTACAGGCCCATCAGGATTTTTGCACAATTTACCTCTTTGCCCCTTGTGTCACAGTCCATCACTTTGTGTCTCTTCTCTAACTGCAGCTCCCGAACAAATGTTTGCTCTTTCCATCGAAGAGAAAAAGGGGGGGGAGAAATGTAATGCTTCATGGCTTAGGAAGCAACTTAAGTATAACATTAAAGGTTTAGTGAATACAGGAGATCTAGCAGGAGGTTGAAAGATGTTGACAGGCAGATAAAGACAAGATTTAAGATGCAACATTTTAATTGCTAACTGGGAAATGTTAACGTTTTCCCCCCACTGGTTGAACAGATAAGTACCCATCTTGACATATCATTGTGACAGAAAAATTAGACCTTTGTGCTGAGAGGAAGATAAATTTACATGATTTGCTTAACTTGTTAATCTGCCCTGTGCTTCAAATGTCTCTGATCGCACTTTATACCCTCAGTTATATTTTGTGTTTTTTGACAGTGTTGTAAAGTTTACATGGTTCAAATTTGTTTTTGCAGGAAAAGATGAAGAGCAAGAATAAACTGGTGCCGCGGCTTTTGGGTATCACAAAAGAGTCTGTGATGAGAGTGGATGAGAAGACAAAAGATGTAGTTCAAGAGTGGCCACTTACCACTGTGAAGAGGTGGGCAGCATCACCCAAGAGCTTCACCTTGGTAAGAGCCACATTTTCTACCTTTAAGCCTAAGACTTGTAGCACATTTATTACAGAAAGCAGGAGCTCTGAATACTTCAGTAATGCTGGCTCTGTTGGGGGGCGTGTTTTATCTTTTATTCATTCTGTTTGCACTGAGCATCTTGTCGCTAATGCTAAATAAGAGTGACGGGCTCACGGTAAACCCAACGATTCCTGCGGTGCTATAAAACAATCACTGTTACGCTCAGCCTGCATGGCTTTTTTTGCCCCTGGTGCACTTCAGATATTGAACAGACTTTTTCTTTTTTTTTTGTCAGTGTCAAAATCCCTTCTTTGTGTCAGCAACATGGGTCTAATCTTGCAGGTCTGGAAGACGCAACATCTTAATTAAATTAACCCAGCCTCTTTCCTGCTGTTAATTCGGCAGAGTGCTCTGCCGTTTAGTCCGTGTGTTTTTCGTGACGCTGTGATTTCAGGTTTGATTTGCAGCTTTCGGAAGATGTCATGGTGGAAAGGTTTAGCATTTTAAGTGCGCGAGTGTAAAGAACTCTTTATTTTACTTAGTCCTTTTTTTAAACAATACATGTGGAAGTAACCTTTGCAATGCTCCGCTGAAAGAAATCTTCAGTGTCCTGTAAAACGTCTACCCCAAGATTGCTGTTGGTTTAATCCAATTCTCTGTATGTTGCAGCTTTTTGATGTCAACCAGTGTTCTAATCCTTGCAGTAAATCCTTAGCCTGCACAGCGCACTCTGCAGTGGTTACTTTCCTTACAATCCACAATGAAATGCATGTATAAGGTGTGTGTGTGTGTGTGTGTGTGTAGGACTTTGGGGAATACCAAGAGAGCTACTACTCTGTACAGACCACTGAAGGGGAACAGATCTCCCAGCTCATTGCCGGTTACATCGACATCATTCTCAAAAAGGTGAGACATTTATCTCTGGAGATGCTGATGAATCCTCGCGAATCAATATCTTCCTGTGACAAATGAATTCTCACATCTGTTGATACTAGACACAGCCCAGCCACTGTGTCATACAGCTCCATTTAAATAAAAAAGAAGCACATGTGGAAAGGCGATGTGGCACCGGTATACAGCAGGAGCTGGTAATAAAGCTTAGAGTGAACAGCCGAGGTTCCATGGTTAACACAATTACCTATCACTGTTATAGGCATTAGAACTGTCGTCCCCTCCTTTTTCTGGGGGTTAGAATACCATCCATCACAGGTGTGTTCAAGGTTTAGTTGTATTCTACTCTGAATGACCTAATTTGTCATGAACCTGTGCAAGTGTGCAATTCTGTGTCACTCAAATTTTTGTTCTGTTATTTTGTTTCCTGCAGAAGCAAAGCAAGGATCGCTTTGGATTAGAAGGTGACGAGGAGTCAACAATGCTCGAGGAGTCTGTATCCCCGAAAAAGTATGTGCATTCCTGCTGAACAAAAGTGGCAATGTAGCCTCTGTTTAGCATAAATCAGCAGTCTTTATTTAAGCCCAGTTGTATTCAAATATATGTTGAGTATAAACGGTCGTATGATGATGCTTTGACTGTGAGCACAATAGCACGGTACAAGGCGTTCTCATATTATTTGAACAAAGCACAAGATTAAGTCTTTCTTTATTTCCGTCTCTCTGCCGCCTGTGACCACAGCTCAGACATCCATCTCGCAGAACCTCACTTCCTTATCCTGAAAGATAATCATTATGTGAGGAAATTTTGCTGCACCGGACAGGCAAAGGCTCTGTCTGAACATTTCCTTATTAGATGTATATTAGCTCACCGAGCCACAGTGGACTCTCGGCGTGTAACTGAAGTCCTTTTCCTTTCATGCCTCAGTTGATATTGCTTTCCTGTTTTCAACCGAGAGAGTATTTGTTGCAATTGTTATTGTATTTTTTTTCTCCTCCTTCGCCCGCTTTTATCCAGACTTGTTCACTGGCTGTAGGCAATCGTCTTTAATATTACAAAGACGTAGTAAGCCAAACTCTGGAAGGCCTTATCTGCAGAAAAACAAAACAAACCTTTGTCTGCCAGATGTACACATTGCAAAGACTTTTCAGTATCTTTCTGCTTTGTGCACAGTCACAAATGCACGTATGAGAAGACTAATGTTTTACATGCATCATATTTGCAGGTCCACCATCCTTCAGCAGCAGTTTAACCGTATGGGCCGGGTGGAGCACGGCTCTGTGGCGCTGCCAGGGGTGATCCGCTCTGGCTCAATCGGCGCAGAATCACTTAGCATGGGTACCATGCCATCCCCTCAGCAGCAGATCACAATGGGTCAGATGCACCGTGGACACATGCCACCACTGGTAATGATGCCTGTAAAGTTTTCTTCCCTGTTAAAGCCGCACGTGTAAGAGGTGGTTGTAGCGATGCTGCTGCACACATTAACTAGTGAATTTAAGAATCAGTCTAATATTCGCAGTGTAAGGTGACATGTTTTTATCTTTATGTGCAGAGCTCAGCACAACAAGCTCTGATGGGAACCATCAACACCAGCATGCAAGCTGTGCAGAAAGCCCAGATAGACCTGGGGGAGGTGGACAACCTTCCACCACTGGGACAAGACATGGTACCCTGCATTGCACTTGAACTCTAATATATATGCTGATATTGTAATAGTAGTAATATGTCTATGAGATGTGTTATTGAAAATCATGTTTGTAGTATTTTTACATGTGTCAGTGATGATTTGTGGTCTCTGTTTAGGCATCTAAGGTGTGGATCCAAAACAAGATGGATGAGTCAAAACACGAGATCCACTCCCAAGTCGACGCCATCACTGCAGGAACAGCCTCTGTTGTCAACCTCACGGCTGGTCAGTGGCTCTGGCAGGAGTCAGCACAATCTGATAATGCTTTTCTTTATTAATTTCGTCTTCAGAACATGAATCAGTTTGTCCACTAAGAAAGCGTGGATTTAGTCTAGCTTATAGGAAAAAATATAATTAATTTCAGTCTTAATAGTAGAGCGTGTCTCTGGCATACACTGTTCAGTGCTGACATTTATTTAAAATAAACACAATTAGGTATTTTGGGAATTCTACATAAGGCCTGTAAAGTAGTGGTGCTCACACTTTTACGAGGAAGTGTTAGCGGCGCTATTTTCTTGCAGTTAAAATTATTTGGCCAATTAGTGACTTTAAAGGAGACATTTTCCATCACTCTGGTGTTCATTATCATCATTGTAGAACCTGTATAAAGTCTAATAGCTCTCTCATATCCTGCTGTGGTTTGGAGAATGTGCGCTGGTGAAGGTGTCGGCTGGCTTTGTGCCAGTCTTGCCACTTCATGTTGAAAATCATTTATTGGTGTGGTTTTTTTCAGCTTAATGCTCTTGGGAATTGTTCCCAATTTCTTCACTATTTTTTAGGGTTGTTGTTGTTTTTTTTTGTGCTTATTTCTCTCAGCTGAAATAGACTTATGTGATTATGCAAAGTCTGTAATCTTGGTTAAAGGCAAATACTTTTGATAGTTAGCTGACTGACTCTGTGAATCTTTCGTTTTGGGGTACCTTTATTATAATCACTTCTCTGAGACAGTATATTTTCCTGATCTCCTCTCTTCTGTTCATTCTTAATCATATTTAGCCGATCCTACTGACACAGACTACACAGCAGTGGGCTGCGCCATCACCACCATATCCTCCAACCTGACTGAAATGTCAAAGGGTGTGAAGCTGTTGGCTGCACTCATGGAGGACGACGTAGGAGGAGGCAACGACCTGATGAAGGCCGCCAGGACACTTGCAGGGGCCGTATCTGACCTGCTGAAGGCTGTGGAGCCGGCCTCTGGAGAGGTGAGCGAAAGCACCCCAAACTCTAAGAATATAAAAATAAACCAATTTAAGCTCTTTCAGTATTTAGGCTTACTTTACATTTTAGTGCCATATCTATTACTGCGGCAAAACCGATGGCTACTAAGCTAAAAAGGAGCATTGTGTATGCATTAATATCGTCTACTGCATATGTAATATGTGGAAGGTCAGCTTTGGTTGTCGGTTTAAAGTCAAATAAGGTCTGGACATAAAGGAGGTATTAGAATAGAAGCTAAAGTATGAAGGGAGGACCAAATTTGCACACTGTGTTGAGACCAGAGGGAGGAGGGGGAGGAGGAGGGGTAGCCACATTGATAGAGGCATAAAAAATGGAGAATGTGTGAAAATGAGTCCTCACTCTGGATTCCAAGCATCAAGCAAACTTTTCACCATTTGTACTCCATTAAATGCCAGATTTTGTGTGTATGTGCCTGTGGAGCTTTTTCTTCAGTCCAAATGGGCAACCTAAAAAACGCTAATCAAATTGGTCACAGAGCAGTTCTACCATGAGACAATGGATCGTCTCTGAATAATCTATTTTCTCTCTTGGTCCTGAACTAACCTAATTATATTACCATCTTCCACTGCTTGACAGCTTTAACTAACTAAATTGTTATGGTGAATCTGAATAAAGACGGGATATTGAAGGCGAGCTGATCGGCACGTAGTTTGGAGTTAGTTTGAAGGACTTTAATGTAAGGATGTGTTGTTAATTTGTTTGAAAAAAATAATCTATGTACTGTACAGTGTTTAACTGAAAGCCATTAAGCTTTACACAGGTGTGCATCACTGTGCATGCGTATAGTTGGAAAGGTGAATTGTAGATTTGAGTTTAGATGCTACTGATCCAACGCACACAACACGCAAATCAAGATATAAAATGCTGCCGGGTGTTTAAATACAGTTTCACATCCTGTGTGTTTTCTGCAGCCAAGACAGACTGTGCTGACAGCAGCAGGCAGCATTGGTCAGGCCAGCGGAGACCTCCTGCGCCAGATTGGAGAGAACGAGACAGACGAGAGGTTTCAGGTGAGACTGCAGCCATTTATCACCTCAGTGCATTCAGAGAAAAGTCAATGCTCTGGAACTGCCACTCACTTAATCAAAATCGCTTTGTATCCAGGGGAAAAAGACCAAAATATTGTTCCATATTTTGACCACGTTTTTGGTTTGAGTTGAAGGATTTTCTAGCTTTTAATCTAGAAACAATGAAGCTTTTCTTTAGCCTGCCTTCCTAAACGCATTCCATTTTTTGCTTGTTTTGCATTTTACAACAATTCAGTTAATGAGTTGAACAGATGTGGAGTGGCTAAATGCGTATGTGTGTTTAATTGGATTATTGAGGCAGAAGCTTTGATGAGATTTATTTAGTTGCATATAACTGCAGACAATCCTGCGCTGATTTTTGCTTCACTATAGTGTTGGTTTAAATGTTCATTTCTACTGTAAGATGCTGCTGCTGCAATTTCTTCCATTTGTTTATGGCTATTATATCAAATGTTATATATGTACAGGTACATAATGTTGCTAATGAGGTGGATTTCCACGTTTTTTTTTTTTTCTATGTTTGTTGCTTTACAGGATGTCCTGATGAATCTGGCGAAAGCAGTGGCCAATGCAGCAGCCATGTTGGTGCTGAAGGCCAAGAATGTGGCCCAGGTTGCAGAGGACACCGTCCTTCAGAACCGGGTCATTGCTGCAGCCACACAGTGTGCCCTGTCCACCTCTCAGCTGGTGGCATGTGCCAAGGTACAAGAATATGATTTGTTGGATGTGATATGAAATGAAAGTGAAGAGCTCTGTTCCTTCACCAGTCGTTACAAGCATGAATCATTTTTTTTTTTTTTAAACTTGACCGATATTACATTTTTGGGCCTACACCAGTACTGGCTTTTAAGGAATACAACTTTGAAATATCATCCGCTGTTTTAATATTCCTGCATGTATTCCATAAACTAAACATAGATCTTCAATGTTAGGGGATTTAGCACGGAAGTTCCTATCTAACTCCTGGTTGAGAGATCTTTTCCATTGCTCCATCGGCCCTCTGTGACACTGACAACAATTCATTGCGTTTAGCTTAAACTGTCCACGCTCCATAATTAAAACTATGTGAGCCAAATGGGGGGAAAAAAGACAGCCTGGGGAGTTGATTGCCCCCTTACAGCCTGAAGAGAATTAATGTAGGGTATACCTGAATCAGCTGAACATCAGAAATAGTATTAATTATGATATCTTCTTGTCTGTCTCTTCTTCTTTAGACATGTGGATCAGTAACTTTTTCAGTCTTTTTGTGTGTGTGTGAAACAGATCACTTGTTTTTCCTTTACTCTTCACTGTGTTCTCCCCACACACAGCCGATGGAAGAAAATGTTTTATTTTACATCCAGCATTACTAATATTGGACCAAACCAACAGACATAAATACTCCCACTTCTTTCCTGTTTTTAGTTAATACAACAAAGTAGTGGAGGTTGTGAGTTGTAAGCGTCATTTTCTTTGACTGCAAGTGTTGGCGAAAAAGATTACATTTATTATGTTTATAATAAAGTTCATATATAGTTAATCCATTAAAAAAACAACCTAATTGGCATGTTATTGGTGACCACTCCCCATAACTCTGTCCTTAACTGAGTCAAGCAGATGCTGGATATTAAGGTCAGATTTGATGTTCTGAATGACAGTAGCTTTGGGTTTGCTAGCTAAAGGAGCTTATAACATGAGTAACAAAGGAAAGACAAAAGCATGGAAATGTTGAATGATTTACAAAGAGAGTCTGCCAGGTACAGGTTTTCCAATTTTTAGCTACTAAGATCAGATCTCTAATCCCTAAACCTAACCAAGGAAAACTGGCAGATTAGCTTGGGTAAAAGAACGAAACTTGAGGCACACAACGATGTGTGCGGCGAGTAAAGTTTCTGGGCTGCTTTTCCTCATGACACCCATCCCCCAAGATTTTCTCCATTTAAAGCAATGCTTTGTCAGGGATTGTAACATCCTAGTCCTTTTACTGGATCAGATTTTAATATACTAGTACATGCCCATGCAACAGTATTGTTTGGTTGGTGGTTGTTGGGCAACATGATGATGTAATTATTTGCACCCTATTTGAACCCTTAAGGGCCAAAGATGTACCTGTGTACTAAGTTTGGCTTAACTATTAATCATGCAGGAGGAGTTCATAAACAAGCAGATAGAGATTGTGTATATTATAGTGAAGATCCAACAAAATTCTTTGTGTGTACAATATGGAAAATTATGGGTTAATTGTTTATTTCAAAAAACTTAAGCAATGCCATCAGCAATGTTGTGATACTTCTCAGCTACATGTGCTGCAGACAGCACTCGGTGTCAGACAGCACTCGGTGTCAGTGCTTGGTTGTGTAAACTATGTACTGGATTCATTTTTAAATTGCCCTGCGGTTTTATTTTGTTTTTTCTGTAATCTTTTCAGACAGAAGTTTTCAAAGCTATACTAAATGGCTCGCATCAAGCAGTATTTCCATGAGATACATTAAATATGATGCTTGTTTTTTAGAAATAATGATTGAATAATGGGGATTTTCTTGGCGTTTATTTTGTCTTGGATGTGAATATTACACTTACAATTTTACAAGAAAAACACTTGGGAAAGACTGCATTTGGTTTCCTCTTTGTGATATAATCACCAAACCGTGTTGTAGATTTAATAAAAACTAAATGATTTCCTCAAATATTAGAATCTCCTATCATTTTTTCTGCAGCGCAAACTTCCATTTTTATAGTGGGGAAAAAAAATCAGTATACGCTAAGGCACTGATAAATACCCTGTGCCCTCATCATATTTGTGCATCTGTAATTGTACAGCCCACATGTCTCTAATTAGTTTAAATGCCCTGCCGGCTCCTAATCTGAATAGTTGCATTTACAAAGCCAATCCTCACCTCTGTTCATATCAGCGTGATGACAGCCATATGCTGAAGTCCTTTTAAATTTATGTTTTCTCTGTTCTTTGGTTTTTTGTTTAATTAATGATGAAAGAGTGTTAAAGTGGTTCATTTATTCCAGGTTCCTGTTTGTATTTGAGGCCTTTTTATTTAAAATAAAATGTTTTTGTGTTACATTTCTCACACAAAAGAGGTAATTATATATATTCTTTTTCATCTTTATGTTGACGTAGGTGGTAAGCCCAACTATCAGTTCTCCAGTTTGCCAAGAGCAGTTAATTGAAGCTGGAAAGCTTGTCGACCGCTCGGTGGAAAGCTGCGTCCAGGCCTGCCTTTCAGCCACAGAAGATGGCGAACTTCTCAAGCAGGTTAGTTTGGTTTAGTTTAGATCAACATTGCGCTAAACCTTTTGCTGCCTGGTGGAATAATAAACAATGAATCTCTTGTGTTAAAGGTGAGTGCAGCAGCCAGCGTGGTTAGCCAGGCTTTAGGAGATCTCCTGCAACACGTTCGTCAGTACACCTCAAGGGGAGAACCGATTGGGCGCTATGACCAGGCAACGGACACCATTATGACTGTCACTGAGAGTATTTTCAGCTCAATGGGAGATGCTGGTGAGTCCAATTGAGGAGAATTTTCTAGTATTTTAAAATCTGAAATATGCTGTGCATTCAGTGCATGTACAGTGCCACCCTTCCTCACTTGAAGTCAGGAAGGGTGGTAATGTATGAGGACGACAGGAGTGACGGACAAGTGCTGTATATGAGTGTGGTGTAGGGCATGTATGAGGAGGCAGTGAGACAGTGATGAGGTATGTGCTAGACGTGACAGATGGGTCCAAGGTGGTGGTGAGATTACATCAGGGATCCGCTCTGAGCCCCTTCTTGTTTGTGATGGTGATGAGCAGGTTGACAGATGAGGGCAGGCAGGAGTCTCCATGGACTCTGATGCTCACAGGTGACATTGTGCTCTGTAGTAAGAGTAGGAAGCAGGTGCAAGTATGCTCTAGATAGAAGAGGAATTAAAGTCTGTAAGAGCCAGTGTGTGAAAGAGAGGCAAGTGGACAGGTGAAGAAGCAAGTTAAATACCTGGGGTCAGTCATCCTAAGCAATGGACAGTGTGAGCGTCATGGGTGATTTGTGACAGGTGAAGGTTTACAAGGTGGTAGTGAGACCTGCTATGATGGTTTGGAGACAGTGACACTGATTTAAACAAAAAAAAAAAGGAGGCAGATTTGTGGATGCTGAGATTGTTGTTGCGATTGACCAGGATGGACAGGGTTAGAAACGGGGACATCAGAGAGACTGTGCAGGTTTAGTGGTTTGAAGACATGAGACAGTTTGGACATGTGCAGATACAATGGACAAAGGATATTGAAGATGGAGCTGTTGGGCACGAGGAAAAGAGAAAGACCACAAAGAAAATTCATGACTGATGTGACAAAAGAGGATGGAGGCAGATGAACTGGTGGGGTGACCAGATCATCTTCAACTCTGGGTCAAGTGCTCATTTAGAAAACTCAGCATGCTAATATGCTAAAACGGAGACAGTTATAAAGTAAACATGTTATGTGTCTTTGTCTTGCTGATGACCTGTTTCCATCATCCAAATTTAGAAGTATTATGAAAGTAATTGCTGATAATCTGGAGAAGGGGGGAAAATGAACACGAAGAAATGAAACAATGACTAAAACACATTCATTGGCTTGTAGGCAAAGCTCACAGCTAGTTGCTGATTGGTGTCTTCTCTGTTGTCGTGGTGTCATGTGTTGTCGTTGTTTTCTTATCACTTTTTTTCCCCGATGGGTGCTTCGTCTTGCTGCATCCTCCTCCAAACCAGCCGTCATTATTGTATTAGTTGTTACCGCCTCCTCTTGTGGTGCTAATGTTGGGCTCCTCCTGTTGTTCTTCTAAGTTTTTTTTTTTTTAGTCGACTACTTTATTACAGTGGTGGTAGTTGGTTTTTTTTTTTTTAAAAAAAACTGGCTTACCACATCTCTAAGGCTTGCAGTCCCTGAGTAGATGCTTTTGTGTATCTGTGCCTCTTCCTGTCTTCTCCTCTGACAGACTGATGTGATGCTGGGTTTGAATGGACTCCTGTCAGGCGTTGTGAGTCCACAGAGAAAAGCTGACAGTGATTTTAACAAGCCTGACAGTAGAGAAAGACCAATAGATGGATATAGATGCACTGAGAATGTCAGGGCCTAGAGGTCAGCTCTGACAAAGTGATTGGCCTGACAGTAGAAATTGCTGTTTATTCTTCTGAGAGCTAAATAAAAGAAGAACGACAGAAAACGCCGCCTTTGAACTGGTTGTCAAAGACGGTATGTTATGTCACACCCAGTATAAAAAAGATAAAGTGTGAAGAGCATTAAAAGAGTCGCTCTGTCAGTAGTGTCAGGTTGAAGGATCACCTTAGACATTCACATGAATTACAGAGGCTTATCGTAAAGTAGCTTTTAGGGTGTGTGTCTTTGGCACATAGATTATAAACAATAATTTCTTTCATCATTTTTTATTTTTTAAATATTTTAGTCTAGGGCTGTTCGATATGACGATATAAAAACGTCTATCGTCAAAAGAGCTTTTGGATAGACAAAAGAGCTTGACAAGCTCTTTTGACTACGATGACCTGGATGACTGAGAACCTTCACAGACATAAAAACGTCTATCGTTTCATTTTACGCTATCGTTTGTTTCGTGGTGTCGCAAAATAAACTGTTTACGGCAATATTTTTTCATTATTTTGATGGTCACTGTGGTGGCTATATTAATTTCTTAAAGTTCTCTCTTTCTCTTAGATTTAATATAACCACACTACAGACAGACGAGCGTTTGTTTTTATGCGTTGTCGTTAGTAACAACGACGGTAAAACCACCGCGTGTCCGCTTGTTCCACATGAACCTTTCACAATAAAGCTCAAGATCCTGTTGAGACTTTTCAAAATAAACTGAATCACGTGAAAGATGACGAGTGTTTACGGATGAGAAGCAAAAAAGAGCCGTCAGGTGCTAAAAAATAAACCTTAGACTCAAACGTTAGAACAGGCATTTTCCCCGCAGCACGCCGTGTAATAAATACTCACAAAGAAAACGGCGGCCGTTACAACTTATGTCTAAAAATGTATCGTTTCATGCATCGGTTAAAACACTCGACTCCAGGTACACGACGCCCAGCTGGAAACACTTCCCGCAAGTCGAGCTGCACGAGATTCACAGAATTTACAGAAAAAGTTACATTTTTGTGATTCATATCGTTATCGGACGATAGATGTCTTAATATCGGGATATGAGATTATAGTCATATCGCACAGCCCTATTTTAGTCTGTATTCTTAGTCTTAGTCTAGGAAAGTTTGAAATGTGCTAGTAATATTTACATTCACTTGTTTCTTTGTGTGTCACAAGGGAGATATAAAGTCCTCCAGATCTTGTTAGAATACAACTCTTCACCCACACAGAGTGAAACATGTTTGTATATTTTCTTTCTCTCCCACCAGGCTCTCTTTTAAAGGGCCCTTGTTACACCTCAGTCATATTTATTACTTCAGACCGTGGTAATACAAGTGAATGCACAATAAGGAAGCTTAAAAATTCTGTATCTTACCTTATACTTTCTTGGGTTTAAAATTTCCATCAAAAAAGGTCTTTTGATCAATGTTACATCTGTTGGGCTTTTTTCTTTCCACTTTGACACCAGAGGGATTTTATCTGATTCTTTTGAACGTTTCCCTGAGCTCACCTGAAAACATGTGTACCTGCAAGCAGGATTTCTAATATCACATGTTGTTTAAAAGCTGATGTTCACTCATCGCAGTGCTTATACCTCATATGCATCTCTTTTAATAATGTAGTTGGAGTCGTGCTTGTATTAGTGAAACTTGAATCTTTGTAAAGATTTCTGCCTTTTAGTTAATTGAGCTTTTTTGTGGCAAAACCACAGAAACAAAAAGATTGCTCAAAGCAGTGTAAATTTTATATGAGCTTAAATGTCTGAAGGGAATCTTTTATGTTGTCTTACTGATAGAAAATTAAAATATTTCAAATTAAAAACCAATACTGTCTTGTTAAAATGTTTATCTCCTCTGCTAGGGTTTGCCAGCATGGGAACATTATTGCATCATTATCACTAATCGGTACAAAAGAAAGCAGTTGTTGAAAAGGGTTTGACTAATATTGCAAGTGGTTAAAGAAATTTTAAATGCTGTTATCCAAATTGTTCATTATTCAGTAAACTTGGAAGCATTTGCAGTAAAGAGATCTAAAAGTACCCAGTACAGGTTTCTTAAAAACAAGCAACCACCCGGTCTTTTTTTGGAAGGGACTCGATTCTGTCCCAGCTGACATTGGGAGAGGCTGTGTACACCCTGGATAGATCCTTAGTCCATCACTGGGCTCCTGAAATTGAACAAAATTCCAAAGCCAGTATTATTTTTTTGTGTTATTTTATTCCTCCTAAGCCAGAATTTCATACTTTGTTGAACCATTTTTGCTTTTTTGCTTTTGCTAGTGCGTGGTTGTACATCTTGGTGTTTAAAATACCTCTTGTTCATAATTTGTAGGGTTATACATCACATTAGTGGGAAACATTCACTGACATAATTTTAATCCATTCATTGAGAAAACCACTCCACGAGGAGGGGTTTAAGGAGCCTGTTATTAGTATGACTTCTACATTTACCCATGTCTCTGTTTCCCCTCATCTCTCCTCTTTAATCCGTCGCTGCATTTCTCAGGAGAGATGGTGCGTCAGGCTCGAGTCTTGGCTCAGGCCACCTCCGATTTGGTGAATGCCATGAGGTCCGATGCAGAAGCCGAGGTCGACGTCGACAATTCTAAGAAGTTGCTGGCAGCTGCTAAATTGTTGGCTGATGCCACAGCGAGGATGGTGGAGGCAGCAAAGGTAAGAATCATATTTATTAAATGGTGAATGGACTTTTTTTTTAGTCGACTTGAGCAATCAAAACACTTTATCCTACGCACAGCACTTTTTTTTGCATCTAAGTGCTTTCCATCTAATAATCACTCTGCGATCAAGGGATCAGTGGCAACTCAGGGTTCATCATCTTGCCCCTTTAGTATGCAGAGTGGAGCAGCCAGGTATCAAACCAGCAATCTTCCAATTCTCCTTAGGCTAAAATTTCAAAAACATGCCTGTTTATCTTTTTTGGAATTTGGCTTTGATACCTATTCTGTCCCCAAAAAGACTGAACTGAGCTAAAGATTTCATTTTAATCTCAGTAATGGCATTTTTAAGATTGTGTAAAGATCCAGTGGGCTTGGCTTTGCTTCTCCGGTATGTATAAAATGACCTTTATAGTGACAGCAGAGGGGAAAGAAGCAGAACCAGAGACCCCAAGAGGGAGGTAGGTGTGTGTGTTCACACAAAGGGGAGAGAGGTTATTCTGCTTGGTCTTGTTGGCACGGTTCTAATTCTTTAATAAAAGATGACCTTAAAAACTTTTTCAATTTAAAAAGAAAAAAAGCCCTCTTGATCCTTATTTCTAGGATGCTTTTCTCAAAGTCAACATCTACAGGGTCGGTCTTCTTGTTAAGCTGCATATTGAATTGTTGTTGGTTAATGTTGTGAATTAGCGTTGGTGGTTTAGTGACACTGCTCATTCTTTTGTACTTGTAGAGTTTGTGTGTTAGAGTTATTTTATTTTAAATACTTTGAAATTACACATTAAAAATCTAGGCCTTGTTTAGTTGATTTATAGACACTTGGAGTTGTGTGAATAGTGACTTTTATATTGCTAAAATTTCTAACATTCAGGCAGTTTTGGAGCTCACTGAGTAACAAATTATACTTTGAAATGAAATGAAGAAAATCCTGCTCCCTTAAACCTTCCTCTGGTAAACAGCAATAGTTGAGATTAGGAATTACTTTGAAGTACAGAAACAATAATCAACTAAAGTGTAAAAGTCACAGAATTGGTCTGAAGCAATATATTGTTTAGTTTTCTCTCATCTACTTATTACCTCATAACTTTTTTATGAAAGCAACATTAAAATTGCCTGGACATCAAAATTCATTCTCCCCAGACTTTTGAGGTCAGGCTTAGCTTTGCCTCTTATCTCATCGTCTTCTATCCAAATTATTTATCTGCTATCTTTCTACATCGGTCCCGTTATCTTTCAACAGAATCTCACGCTGATATTAATAACTCTCAACTCCCACCATGAAAATTAAATGATGCCCTCCAGCTGGTTGGTAGAGTCTGATGCCAGACTTATCACCATCACAGCTGTATGTTTATCCGTGTGAATGGAAGCTGAGACCTTAGCCAACCATTGCCTTGGTAACGGGTTTAGCATATTTAGCTTATTTCTTTTGCTCCAAATTGTAAAATCAATGCTGATGCTTGAGCACTGTTGACTTGCTGAAACTCGCGTGCCATGCTGCTATTAAACAATCTCGGATTTTAAAGACTAGTTCCCCAGGATGAATTCTTTCTTGCAAAGTGTTGTTACACCCTGTGGAAAACATCACTTTCTAATAATTATGCAAATTGGCTGCTCTATTTAAATGGTGTCAGCAGTTGCCAACAGGCTGATGACAGCTGCAAACTGCACCGACTCGAAACCGGTTGCTAACAACATTTTAACTCTGATTAATGCTCTTGGAGCACAAAATTAGTTTTGTTTTTGTCTGTGTGCTCGTGATATATTGGGTTGCAGTGACTTCTGCCAGTAGCATCAGTGAGGTTAAATATTTCTTTAATGACATGTGTTGTCATGCACACCTTCCTCTCTGTGTAGCTGCAGGTGATGCTCCCCATTAATTAACTTAATGGCAGAAGGCTGAGCTTTCTCTCCAACAGCAGGAGACGGGAAGGTGCGAGTACCCAGTAAACATGTACTGCTGTATGTATAAACAGGAAGATGGAAAAGCTTCTTGATATGAATAAACAACAGCTCCTGACATTTAGCCGTCTACAAAGAAATGATTGTTTGCATCAGGTTGAGCAGTGGGAAAGTCATTTTCAAAGATTTCTCTGGACTGGACGTTCTAAGATTATTTCTTCCTGCCTTGCCTATCTGTCATGTATATGCTTATCTGTGTGTGTGTTCTCAGGGAGCAGCAGCCTACCCAGAAAATGAAGACCAGCAGCAGAGACTGAGGGAGGCTGCAGAGGGGCTGCGTGTGGCCACTAATGCTGCTGCTCAGAATGCCATCAAGAAGAAGCTGATCAACAGACTGGAGGTCAGCAGAGCAAAATTAGCAGTTGCACATCGACCCAAGTGAATAAGCTACCACAGACGGATGATATTTCTTCCTGAATTTAGCCTGAGAGGTGATATCGTGCTATCTCCAGCACCAATTCTAAATGTCACCATCTCTAAAGTTGTATTAGTATTAGGATACTGTGTCACCGTCTACAAAGTTCAAATGAGGCACCAAAGATTAGGGAAGATGAGATTTTGATGTTTACTAAGCTGTTTTCACCATTTAAATGTCAGGTTTTAAATATTTGCTTCAGTTTGTTTATTTCTTTCTTTTTGCCTGAAATGGGAAAAGAAGTGCAATCGAAATGGATCGAAAGTTGCTCGTATGCCTTAAGGTTGCTTGACTCACAACTCAATATCGCCTCAAATAATAATGTTGAGCTCGTTCAGAAGGATTTCTAAAATTCACCTGATTTTGTTTATTTAATTTCATTTTTTAAATGCACTTTCCTTGTACATAGTCTTTTTACATAACGCCTTTTTTTTTTTTTTTTAAATATAGGAAGAAAATGTATGGAAACACAAGTCCCACTCTTAATTATTAGTCTTTTATGCTGCATATTTAGCAGCATATTTACCATTTCAGCATCCAGAAGCAGAGGAGTGAAGAGAGTGTGACACCGTGACTGCGAAACCATATTCTACATGTGACGTTTGTGTGGGTCTTGTCATTATTCCTCAGAATGCTGCCAAGCAAGCTGCAGCTGCAGCCACACAGACAATCGCCGCTGCTCAAAACGCCGCCGCCTCCAACAAGAACACAGCTGCTCACCAGCAGCTGGTGCAGAGTTGTAAGGTGAGGGATGTTGCTAACAGCAGGGTGCCATTTATTTTTGGTGGTTTGGGCTTTTTTTTTTTAATGTGAACTGCATTGAAACTTTGTGCTTCATACTATGTTTCTTTCATATCTTTATGGTAATGTGTCTCCATGTTTGTGTGTGTAGGCAGTTGCAGATCACATCCCACAGCTTGTCCAGGGAGTCCGTGGCAGTCAGGCCAAACCTGAGGACCTGAGTGCACAGTTGGCCCTCATTATTGCCAGCCAGAACTTCTTACAGGTGCAGCCCTTTATGATCTTTTGGTTTGCCTGTTTTGCTGGTGTGGGGATTGTTAAAAGTTTATGTGCCCGCACTCGTACTGGGTAACTTCAGTCCTACATTGGAAACCAGGCTAAAAGTATAAATAGTGCTTCTGTCATGTGGGGACGTTAAAAATAGGCCGGTAACCTCTTTTTGGTGTTAGCGGGTGGTTACAGAAATGCTGGTGTGATGGTATTATGTGTTAAATACCTAGCTGGGGTTTCAGAGCCCCACATAATACCCTTTGAAGACATATCACCAAGTCTGTGAACTACACAGTGCATTGGTTGCTTGATTCTCTAAGGGAAAGCGTTCCGTTGAGCCCTATACGATTTAAATAAATACAATTTTATTAAAAATTTAAATGAATGTTTTTTTGGGGTTTTTTTCCCCCACATCTCTCTCTCTCTGCAGCCTGGCAGTAAGATGGTGACCTCGGCCAAGTCATCTGTTCCCACGGTGACTGATCAGGCTGCAGCCATGCAACTGGGTCAGTGTGCCAAGAACCTGGCCACCTGCCTGGCGGAGCTGAGGACGTCTGCACAGAAGGTAGAGCATAGACACGCACGGGAATTCTTGCATTCCCATGTGTGCATGTAGGAATTTATTCTTGCATGCATAGTATTCACAAAATGACTGGATTTTGGACATGCAGATTGCATGTGCAAGAAAATATTTTACCTTTGTGGATCATATACAAATTTTAGACCTCATAGGAACAGACAAAAAGCTTCATTTCTGTTCAAAGATCATTGCTTACAGGTGAAACAGCTGTAACTGACCATATACCATATACTTGCTTTTGTTTCTAGGCTCATGAAGCTTGTGGCCCCATGGAGATAGACTCTGCCCTTACAGCCATCCAGACCCTAAGAAGTGAGCTACAAGATGCCAAGATGACTGCTGTGAATGCCCAACTAAAACCTCTTCCTGGAGAATCGGTAAGAAACATTGTAGCCCCATAAAGCAGAGTCGGGACTCAGCTGCACTAGATTCCAGACATGCTCATGCTGCCAGTGCATGAGCATGTCAGAAGCGAGTTTGCAGACTAATATTTTGTTTTCAGTTACTAAAATACAAAGCCGCTATCTTCCCCCCCCCCCTTTCTCTAGCTGGAGAAGTGTGCTCAGGATCTGGGAAGCACCTCCAAGTCTGTGGGATCCTCTATGGCTCAGCTGCTCACCTGTGCTGCACAAGGAAATGAACACTACACAGGTTGGTACTGCTGACATCATTCTAGTAAAAAAACCGTCAAACCGAGGCAAGAGGAAGAAATCTTTATCGTTTTAGGAAACCACATACAACCTTTCATCTATTGCCTCAAGAAGGCCTACTTCTTTATTATAAACCAACTAGACCCGCAGCTTGATGTCGCACCTTAATGAGCTGAATTTATGGTCACTAGTTGTCTTGACCTTTCTCAAGTTCATCCTGTGCTATTTTCTCTTGCTTTGCTCTCCAGAATGTAGCACACACAAGGCTCGCTGGTGATTTCATTAGCTTTAACAGTATCCTCGGTTAGAGCACAGCCCAAAGAACCAGAGGAGAAATGCACCCATCACCTGGAACCCGTTTTTCCTTTTTCCTCCCCCTTGAGTAATCTTGTTATCTGAACCATAATATGGTTTCATTCCATTTGTTTTATCCTATCCAGCTAATTTGTTGTGGATGAGATGTCACATTTCTCATGAGACTCTCATTGTCGGTTCCTGTCTGTGAGGGGAAAGAGCCTCATGGCACCTTTGTTTTGTTGCTTGTTGCTTCACATTTCTCGAGACAGAAGAATTACTTTTTGTGCCTTTAACAAATGCCATTACAAATTTTTATGACTCGAAGATGACAGTGAACACTGTCTTGTCACAAAGTGTCATAGCTTTAATAACGCACTGTGATGCCTCTGTGTCAGTTACATTTGTACTCTCTCTTACCTCTGATCATCGTGCGTGTAGGAATAGCAGCCAGAGAGACAGCTCAGGCTCTAAAAACACTCGCCCAAGCAGCCCGTGGCGTTGCTGCTTCCACCACGGAGCCCAAGGGCGCGGCTGCCATGTTGGACTCGGCCCGTGACGTTATGGAGGGCTCTGCGCTTCTCATACATGAGGCTAAGCAGGCACTGATTTCCCCCGGAGACGCTGAGAGCCAGCAGAGACTGGCACAGGTGAGATGGTTCAGAATTGCTCGAGGTTATGGAGTCCAACACTGCAGATGGCAGGAAGGCTCGGTGCAGCCCTCGGCTTCCTTTCAGATTATGGCACCTGTGCCTTAAAAGTAAAGTCATCAAAATAAACTCCTGAGCAATCATGAACTAAATGAAATACACTGTTAAAAGTAATATTTTTCCCCTGGGACTCACGGAGGAATTGAACAGGAAGTTTAATAATAGATCTTACTGAATATGTTGTGAATTTACATGATGTGACTTTTAAAGATGAAACCAGGTTCTGTTTTTGTTTAATATATTTATTAATCAGCCTTTCTTTCTTTTGGTTAATATGTTTAGTTGAATATTTACGTTTAGAAGGATATCTACGTCTGCTTGGTGATGCAGTCAAGTGAACACCTGTCAAATTTAGCAAGTAGCTCTATAATAAACCAGGTGGCAATTTATTGCAAAGTATTTTAATTATTTATACCTCGTTGCCCAGGTGTTTTCCACTCAAAATGAATAAATGATGTGGTATCAATGGAGAAAAATGAATATTAGAATAACCAAATAGTGTTATCTAAGACCTTTTGGAAATGTTTAGTAAAACAAATAAATTTTGGATGTGCGAGCCTCTCTGTTATCTTTGAACTGCTTCACTGAGATGTCATGTTGTTGTGTGCTTCAGGGGTCGCTATGTGATATTTATGATGGAAAAAAATTCTGTTATTTTCCATGAAGAAACATGACAGAATGAGACAGTTTCTTAAGACTCAGGTCTATGAAAATAAGTAACGGCTTAAATAAAATATACAAATAAAAGTAGTACAACAAATGAATGTAATAAAAAAATTCTATAAACTAATCAACTATACAATAAATGAACCTTTAAAATAAAAATAATGGCCTGCTCCATAAGTCTATTAAAAAGTGCAGCAGTTTGAAGTGAAAAATGTTTGTTTTCAGAGGCGTGACAGCTGAACAGTCTCACTACATCTGACAAAAACCTTTTCAGCCTTATGGACAACTGGCACTTTTTGGGGATAATTGCTATGCTCATTAACGTTTTGAGTTTGGATTTCTAGATTAGCTTGTCCACCTGTGCCCACCCTCCTAACCCAGTTTGCTGTGTGTTTCAGGTGGCGAAGGCTGTGTCTCATTCCCTAAACAACTGCGTCAACTGTCTACCTGGCCAGAAGGATGTGGACATGGCTCTCAAGAGCATCGGAGAGGCCAGCAAGAAGCTACTGATTGAAACCGTGAGTCATCGGAGCTCTGTCGGCACAACATCGGCATCACAGATTGCTTTCCGTTCCCACGGCGGGAGGGAAAAAAAAGAAACAACCTCGAGAAATATGTGATTAATGACGCGTACAAGTTAAGAGCAGGACTGACCTTTTAAATATTATTTCAAGCATTCTTTAGTGACCACTTTTAAATCATTCAGCAGCGTTGTTCATCTGACGGGAGTGTAAACCTGATTTCATTTAAGCATGCAAGTCAGGAAAGGGGCATGATTTACATTTCTATTGCTTTTTAGACATTTGTCAAGTTTCAAATTTAAGACTGAACATGTTTTGGTTTACAGACAGTTTTCAGTTTATAGGGTTAGCACTAAAGTGACATCATTATTGCTGATACACCTGCTGTAAATGCATTGGGGAACTGTTAGATATTACTCTGACGCTTACAAATAATTGAATTTCTTTCATCTTGAATCATTCTTTTTTGTGCTGCTTTCAGATCCCACCCGCCTCAAAGTCATTTCAGGAGGCCCAGAGTGAGCTCAACCAAACAGCAGCTGAACTAAACCAGTCAGCAGGCGAGGTGGTCCACGCCTCCAGAGGCTCCAGCAGCCAGCTGGCTGTGGCCTCTGGAAAGTTCAGCCAAGACTTTGATGAGTTCCTGGATGCTGGCATTGAGATGGCTGGGCACACTCAGGTTGGTTTTGTATCTCAATTCCAACATCTGGTCATCAATATTAAGACAGTAGTAGCACGTATCACAACTCAGATATCCCAGTAAAGAGACAAAGACTTCAGACTCCTTTGAATGTATTTCACACTGGTGTGTGTGTGTGTGTGTGTGTGTGTGTGTGTGTGTGTGTGTGTGTGTGTGTGTCATTCTAGAAAAAGGACGACCAGGTGCAGGTGATTGGTAACCTGAAGAACATCTCCATGGCTTCTAGCAAACTGCTGTTGGCTGCTAAAAGTCTGTCTGTGGACCCAGCAGCAGCAAACGCCAAGAACCTGCTAGCTGCTGCAGCAAGGTACTACAACTGGCCCCTACACACACCTACAAACCATGATTTTTAATATTTACAGCAGATTTGATTGGTAGTATCTCATGATAGATCTTAAGATCAAAGAGTCGATATAAGGCTCAAGATCCAGGGTTAGGTAATAAAACTAACGGCAAATAATTAGCTGTTCAAAGCTATGAACATAATAATTCTATTTTATTGCTATTGGTTTAGATCTGTTTTTTAAACTACCACTTTACTCATTCGGTAATGAGCATATGGTAAAAGCGTCTATCAAGGCAAGTGGGCTTTGTTATGATTTTCACATTATCAGCAAAATGCACTCAGACATCTGCTTGCTATGATAACATACTCATTAATGGGTTTAATGGGGCCAATTTCAGCTGCCAACCAAAACGGGTCATTTAAAAAATTAAAAGCAAACAAAAAGAGAGATGCAAACAAAATGTTGAGACGATCAGATAAGGGGATGAAATTGATAAGCTTGCACAAACAAAAAAGACGTAGGTATTTGCAAGGGTGAGTGTATAAGCTGTGTTATTAGCACACAGAAACAAGCAGGAATAATTCTCACATTTCAAAAGCGACGCGCACAGAATAAAAGCCTGTTTCCCTCACGCTCTCGTGGACTGGAGTGTGATGTTTGTTCCTCTTCTCTATGCCAGAGCTGTGACTGACAGCATCAACCAGCTGATCACTCTGTGCACACAGCAGGCTCCAGGGCAGAAGGAGTGTGACAATGCCCTGAGAGAGTTGGAGGTAAATAAAACTTTGTCTACCTTGCGATCAAGCATTCGCAATCATCAATGGTGTCAGCGCGTTTCAATACAAGCTGTGGATTATAAGACGCCTCTCTTTTCTGGCACTGACTAATGAGAATAAAGTGAAAATAAAAGCCTCTCAAACTTCTTTAAAACCTTTATTCATCTCCCAGGCTGTCAGAGGAATGCTTGACAACCCTAATGAACCGGTCAGTGACCTCTCCTACTTTGACTGTATCGAGAGTGTGATGGAGAACTCGAAGGTAGGCTTTTGACTAAAGCAGACAGACACAAAGCACACGGCACACTTCCAATTAGGCATCTTAAGCGTACCATTTCTTCTCTGCCGACTCTCTGTTCAGGTCCTGGGAGAGTCTATGGCTGGCATTTCTCAGAACTGCAAAACCGGGGATGTGTCTGCATTTGGAGACTGTGTGGGATCAGCGTCTAAAGCCCTGTGTGGCCTCACTGAAGCCGCAGGACAGGTACAGAGTGTTAGAGCAACGATTGGCACGCTCCCTGGGCAAATAAAGAAACGGCAGTCGGGGTGATTATGGGGAATGCTGTTTGATGAGTGTTATTTTTCCACAGGCTTCTTACTTGGTGGGTGTGTCAGACCCTAACAGTCAGGCGGGACACCAGGGTTTGGTGGATCCCATACAGTTTGCTAAAGCCAACCAAGCAATCCAGATGGCCTGTCAGAATCTTGTTGACCCAGAAAGCAGCCCCTCCCAGGTATATCCACTGTTCTGCTCATATACAACCAAAGCCAGTTAATTATATAAAAGTGTAATGTACTGTGCCAACATAGCACTGTGGTTACGCTGTTCTGCAGAGATGTTATAGTATGATTCATTATCAGACCAGTGTGTTGGACTGATATGTGTTCAGAATAGCATTTCTAGAAAAGAGAATTATTGAAGCAGACGGTTATCAGTTTGCTCCGAATTGCTTAATATTCTGTGCAGAAGCATCCAACTGTTTGGTAGCCAGATGCTTTCCCTGCAGATCTGGAAGTCTAATATTAATATTTGCTCTATTATTGCCTTTATTTCCATCAACAACTGTCTGCGTTGAAGATTAACATCTTTTTGTCTAATTATGCAACTTCCTAAGCACTCTCACATAAGTCACATTTCAGCTCATCGGTCTATACCAGAGATTTTAATGAAGATCTTTTATTAGTAAATGATTTTTAGTTCAAATAAATGGAAATGGCACAAAACTGCACACATACCACATGGGCGTCTGCAGGGAGTTCCTGAGTCAATTCCCTGCTAACCAGACCTTAACTGCATTCTCCTGCTTTCTTTCATCTCATTTCTTCTTATCTCTGCGGCGACTGTCTGATGAAGCCAAAAGTTCCAGAAAACGTTCAAAACAAAAATAATAAGACTGTACATTTGCTGTACATTTGCTGTACATTTGGGCCTCTTATATCAAATCTAGTATTTCCAGTAGTCATCTTTGATGTGATCTATCGCTACAGATACTGTCCTGAATTTATGTTGTAAGATTGCCCATGCCTGCAGTATCACTGACAATTGACCATTTTACTGTTTTACAGGTTCTCTCAGCAGCCACCATCGTTGCTAAGCACACCTCGGCATTGTGCAATGCCTGTCGTCTCGCTTCTTCTAAGACAACCAATCCTGTTGCCAAGAGGCACTTTGTGCAGTCTGCCAAGGAGGTTGCCAACAGCACTGCCAACTTGGTCAAAACAATTAAGGTATGTTTCTATCTTGTCAAAAGTTTGACTCTGTGACCTGATTGTCATTGTACAGCTATAAACTTAGCTTAGACATAACATTTCTGTCTTTTCCTTGTGTGATAACCTGGAGGAATCCCTGTTTTTATGTCATATGTCTGTCTTTTTTAAAATATTTATTCTCAGCGCTTGCTTTTCATAACTTTAATACAGTCAGTTTTAATGCTATTTGTTTCATACACCCTTTTTAAAATTCCATTCTCTCACTTTCCAGGCTTTAGATGGGGATTTCTCAGAGGAAAACAGGAACAGGTGTCGAGTCGCCACGGCTCCACTAATTGAAGCTGTTGAAAACTTGACAACATTTGCTTCCAACCCAGAGTTTGCCAGCGTGCCCGCTAAAATCAGCAGTGAGGTGTGGCTCTGTTAACATTAGTGCAGGACTGTTGCGTGTTTTTACAGTTTACCGGTTGAAGAAAAATTTGGAAAATTATGCAAAATTTAGATTGAGTTTGTTTTTTCTTTAGGGCTCTGCAGCACAGGAGCCCATCCTCCAGTCGGCACGGTCTATGCTTGATAGCTCCACCCATCTGCTCAAAACTGCACGCTCATTGGTTATCAACCCAAAAGACCCGCCCACGTGGTCCGTCCTGGCCGGTCATTCTCGTACTGTCTCCGACTCCATCAAGAGTCTCATCACAGCCATCCGGTTAGTTAACAATGATTCAGTGAGACTTGCAAAAGACAAACTACAGCAGGAGTGTTTATGCAAAGGTTTAAGGAACACTGTGATATTTTGGGTGATAGGTACATTCACTTTGTTGCTGATGGTTAGGTGAGGAGATCAATACTGCTCATGTCTGTTAGATAAATATGAAGTTGGTGCCATCATCTGTTCAGATTTAGGTTTGAAAATGGGCAAACAGCTAGGGCAGCAGAATTTAAACAAAAACAAAATAATATCATGATTTGGCAGGGATTGTGAAACCCTTTCAACCCAGGAAGACTCCAAATCACCAGTTTAATAATTTATCGCACTTCAACACCACTGTAGTCTATTTCCGTGCAGTGATGAATTGTGCGTAACACAGTTTGTGCTCCCTTTTTATCTGCTTGTATTGCTGTATAAAGCACCTTGAGAGGGGGCAGCCAAAAGCTGTAACCTGGGGTTACGTACACTTGTGTTTTGTGCAGCTCACATTTTTAATCTCCTCTTTCACACAGTTTTGTACCTGACCTTGATCAGAACAAAACTGATGCCCATGAGAGGCTAATTCCCTGAGACCAAACACACTGAATGTTAAGGTTCTCATTCGTCTCAGAACATCTGCACATTAGCATTCATGCGTAGCCGGCTTAGCGTCGCTTTCAGTTCTGATGCCCTTATCTCCCGTCTTCCTTTTTAGACTGCAAATTCAGTACTGGGAGTGTAATAGAATTCAGTGATATATTTCAGGCCAAAGAATACACATAGCATCCTGCAGCAGCCGGGCTCATAACTTTGTCAGCCTCATTAAGCACAGAGATGAGGTTTTATTTTAGTCTTACTTTTGGTGTGCCACCGTGCATGGAAATGGATGTTTAACGAACTTAATCTGCCCATGAGGCCGGAGCCACAGACAAATCAAAGGCTTCAAAGCTAATTTTGCTGCCTGGCTTGATCTCCCTATGCAGAGACGAGACCCTACAGGCCACAGTTTGGCAGATGTGACCTGAGCAGCAATGAGACGAGGAAGCCAGTAGAGAAAGGGGGAGGGAGGGGGGGGGCGGGATAGAAATCCTGCAATGTGTCTGTGTTTTAATAATTCCAATGTTAACATTTCTTCTTCTGGTCTTTTCCTTTCTTCATTACTCATTTTTGTCTTTCTGGTTCCCTTTTTCTCCTCTCCTTTTTGCAGGGACAAGGCCCCAGGCCAGCGGGAGTGCGATTCGTCAATTGATAACATCAACAAATGTATCCGGGACATTGAGCAGGCCTCTCTGGCCGCTGTCAGCCAGAACTTACCCAGCAGAGACGACATCTCACTGGAGGTAAGCGGCCATCGGAAGATGGCTCCGAATCTTTGCAGACACAAACTTTGTCTGTGTTTTCATTTGTTTTTTTGTTACTTGCGTAGATATTAATCTGCTCCTTTTGCCTTTTCTTTTTTCCCACTTCCACTTTTCCCACTTTTTTTGTATGCTAAATCTGTCGGTTTTGAGTCTATTTTTAGTGGTATTAATTAGGTTTTCTGTCCTTGTCCTTCTCTCAGACCATTCAAGAGAGACTAGGGATTATTTCTTTCTTTTCCTTTTGTGTCTTTGAGTGTAACAAAACATTTGAATGGCAGTAGTTCTTCTTGCAGTAGTCCTTCAGCACAGTATGGGCAGAATGTGAGTCTTATGTTTAACACCCTGACACTGGCTTTAATGGGGAAGTTTTGGCACCTGCTAAATAAAAAGTTTAAGCTCGCATATTAAAAGTCAGAGTAGCTCAGGGCAGTTATCCTTCTGTTATGTTTCCTGCTTTTTAGCAGGTCCCAGCTGCCTTCTTTGAATGCACCTCTGTCTCCCATAAAAAGCAACACAAAAACCAATTTCTTTTTATTTCCTCTCTTCAGGCACTACAAGAGCAACTGACGTCCACCGTGCAGGAAATTGGCCACTTAATTGACCCCGTTTCCACTGCTGCCAGGGGCGAAGCTTCCCAACTAGGACACAAGGTATATAGGGCAGTGCCTTAATTATTATTATACTGCAACTGTGGAGCAACAAAGTTGTCTTTGTCAGCAGCAGGATTCAGTGGCAGGAGTGTTGCCTATATGTTTAGGTTAGCCGTGGGCTGTTATAATTATCTCAGCATTATCTATCAT
This sequence comes from Haplochromis burtoni, assembly GCF_018398535.1. NCBI lineage: Eukaryota > Metazoa > Chordata > Actinopteri > Cichliformes > Cichlidae > Haplochromis > Haplochromis burtoni. The sequence goes on along the minus strand of NW_024582548.1, from coordinate 425,291 downwards.
TAAATAATAGTGATTTTTGAAAAAAAAAGTTGATGCATTGTTCAAGCAGCAGGGTTAGTTTGACTTTTATGTGAGTAAACTTTCACCTCCCACTAGAATGCTCTGTGTCACTGTCCATCTTTGCAAACTTATCAGCATTTCTTCACGTGTTGTAAAGAAGATTATTACTGCAACATATTCCTTTTTATTCTGTCTGCACACCAAACAGTCTGCTTAATGGCCAGAAATTGTGCCCAGTAAGTGAAATGTATAAAAGGTTTAACACTTATATGACCGTACCATTTTGAAATAATTTGAGAAGCTGCTCATTTTCTGAAACCGTGCTTCTTCACGTGTGAATGTGACACTTAGCACTTCAGCCTACATATCGCTGACTCGTGCTGTTTCTCTGGACTCATTAAAAACTTTTCTTTTACCTCAGGTGACTCAGTTGGCTGGCTACTTTGAGCCACTGATCAAGGCCTCCGTGGGTGTGGCGTCCAAGCTGAAGGACCACCAGCAGCAGATGACTTTCCTGGACCAAACAAAGACGCTGGCTGAGTCGGCTCTGCAAATGCTCTATGCTGCCAAAGAGGGTGGAGGAAACCGAAAGGCACGACCATTTTATGCTTTATGCACCTTGTTTAAAGTGCTCCTTCGCTTCCTTTACACATATTGGAAAATGATCTCCATCATTAAGTTTTCCAGTGCATCAACAAGTATAATTAACTGTATTTATTGCACACTTATGATACACAATGATGTGTCAAAAGGGTGGAGCAAAGGGTGTCACCATTTAGGCCTTTTTAACTCCTGCCAAACAACGGGAGCAAAAGAGTATCACACATGCGTGACGAGGGAGAGACGGGCCTGTGTGCCACCACAGTTTTAATCAGTTGATCAAAATACGATTAAAGTGGAGACTTTCAGCTTTAATTAAAAGGGTTTTACAAAATTTCTGCATTAACCATTTTGGAATTACAGACATTTGGCAGAAAAACAAAATAAATAATCCCAGAAGAAATAATAATCTGCTAAATTCTTTAAAATAATGAATGCACACTGACCAGCTCGGCAGCACAAAAAGCTCTGATTACAGAATTATTACCATGGTTAAGTAAAACCGTTTCACAGCATCTAACCAATTCTTGAACACTTGGTAAGCACATAATTGTCTTCAAAAACCGTAATGAATGGAAATAAAGAGGGTTTACAATAAAGTGCAAACCACTGGTTACACTCGGAGACAAGATTTTGTATATCTCTAAATAAAAAAGAAAAATCTTTGGACAGATGAAACCAAATGGAGGAAAGAAACAAACTCTTATGTCAGTAACATCTGTTCCCTGAAGGGGTTGAAGAAGATATAACACATATAGGATGAGATATAACACTTCCTGGTTGAAGACACTTCTTTTCACGCCATTAATGCAAATGATATGTGACATATGTGAGGCCCTGCCTGCATATAATACACCCTTATCATCGCAGTCATCCCTCAGTTTGATTGCCGCTCTTCACCGAGCCCAGCTGCACAATGGGGCAACTGGCGGTGTATCTAATTCCTCTCCTTCAGGGAACAGAAGTTGAGGACAGAACAGTTTGTACCCTTTCAGGCAATTCACTCTGTACACACATAGTATCAAATATATATACATCTCACAAAGCAGCCGCTGAACCAGAGTCAGACCACCATCATCCGACTGCAGGGGTAGATCCAGCCGAGAGGACACAATGAACCACTGACGGGACTGCCAGGTCCAAATGATAGAACCAAACAAAAGTGTGCAGTGATGATCAAGTAACTGCAGCACAAACATCATTCACAGGAACACCTGTAAAAAGACCCCATGAGGATGCCATTCCTCTGGTGCAATGTGCTTTCACACTTTGAGGAAAAAAGAGAGTCCCTTTGTACCATATGCCAGGGAGATGGACTCCATAATCCGGTAGGAGAGCCTCTGTTTAGACGGAGATCTACCTCTGGATGGATTAACTAAGCAGACCAACAATTCATCACACTGGGTATCGTCAATATAGGTAGGAAACACTGCACCAGACATAGAGAATACAGCCTACTCTTCTCCTCAGATGGAAAAGTGGGGTGACAAAAGCTCAGATTCATAGAGCTATAAGTTGTAGGAATAACCTCAGGTAAAAACGCAGTATTTGGCCATAATATGATGGGCAAATGGCGCTCGCCTCATGCTAGTCCACATCCAACAAATCTCATGATCCAAAGCATACCACATTATCTGTCAAACATGCTAGAGGCGATGTTATGACATGGACATGCATGGGTACTAGTATGTCTTGGCTGCTAGTGTTTATAGTGTACAGAGCTATACTCTCTGCTCAGATTCAGCCAAACGCTGCAGAAGTGACTCGATTTCAGTGCAAATGGATAATGTTCCAAATACATATTGCAAAAACCTAAATGTTACTAAAGGCAAATAAATCCTGATATCCTGATGTATGGGTTAGTTTGACAAGGTCATTTTTAAACCTCTGAAAATGGGGGTGCGTATATTTCACATGTGCTTGTGCTATGTCACATTTCACAGGCATCCCATACCCATGATGCTATAGCAGAGGCAGCTCAGCTCATGAAGGAGGCGGTTGATGACATCATGGTGACACTTAATGAAGCTGCCAGTGAGGTGGGAATGGTGGGAGGAATGGTGGAGTCGATCGCAGATGCCATGGCCAAGGTGAGTGCAGCCGGTTACAGTGTGTCGTCATTTGGATCAGAAGCCACAGAATAACATCTACACCAATTTAAAGATATGTTTAGAGTTTTATTTGGTTAAATTAATTGCACTCTCTGGTTCATAAATAACAGACATTACTGCAGCTCTAAAAAAACAAACAAACCTCCACCTTTAAGCTCTTTGTCCGCATCAGCGATTGTCTGCATTTCACCATCATCTATTTCAGCTCATCACCAACTATGTGGTGATTGACAGCTCTATTCTGTCTTCATTTGTGTTGCAAGACAGCATGGCTGCTAGTCAGATAATACATCATCCAACATTATCTTACAATGAGCAAAACCACCTGCTGTCCACCCTGTTCCCAACTTCCAAAACAGGCATGGAAAATTAAACGTAGACTAAAAACTAAAAATGCAGCAACTTGATATTTTATTCCACAGTTAGAGTCCATTTTAGTATGAATTTTTAAACCTGCGTAGTGGGAAACATCCTGTTTTGAAAGATTTCCCACCTACGGAAGCCAGAATGCTATAAAGAAACTGAGTGTGTGGTTAATGGATTAAAAGTTAATAGCCATAACAGAAGTTGTCTTATGGAAGCGAATGTTACAGAGCAATCAGCATCTAATTAAAGTTTTATTCTTTTCTTGTGTTCATTTGACCCATGACTTCCCGTTGCTCTGTGTAACATCTTGATTACAACCATAATGTTTCCCAGGCGTCATTTAAAAGTCACTGATTAACATATTAATACAAATCACGAGCAACTGAAGCAAAGGAACATTGACTGTGAACGCAGCCATTCTTACTCGGAGTCAGATAATTTGACCTATCTTTCCAATTAACAGTGAAACTATTGGCTTGAAAACCAAGAAAAAGCCTTTTATCTCGAGTACAGGCAGCAGCTAGCATCAGCTAATTATATTTCTCCTTACCGTGCTGAGTGAGGAGCATTGCAAAGGTGAAGAAGCGTCTCAGGAGTGTGGCTTCACCAGAGGGAACAGCATCTTTGCATCAACTTTGTGTGGCATGTCATGAATAATTTATGAAAATGGTTCATTTTTAGTACATGTTGAGCATGCAGGTGCGTGTTTTGTCTGTGTGTCAGTCAGTGTAGTTGATTAAATGGGGATAATCCTCCCCAATAATCCCATTGGCGTAATGGTCACCCTCCATTGTGGTTTTTAGCAGCGGCGATTTAAACAGCTTTTCTGATTAACTTTGAGTCACCTAGTCGAGGCTGCAGATTTTAACGTATTATTTCTATCAGCAGGAGGTGCAAACATCATGCACTTGCAGTATTATGCTATCTTGCAGTACCAGCATGTTTTTCTGGAATCTCTTTTGTCTTCTCTGCCTTTTCCGTGATATTACAAGTAGTCTAATTTGGCAGAAATGCTAGAAACGTATAATGTTTGAACTGCAAGCTAATGATCAAATGTTTTTGGGGTTGATGCGGTTTTAAAGCTGTAATTACAGAGTGCATAATTCATAATGAGTGTTTATCATTCATACAGAGGGTTTCCCTGAATAGAAAGCTGCATTAATGTCGGTTTGCTGATGCCTGCACACCTGACAAAATTGGTATAATTGAAGGGTAGATTAGATGTAACGTGCCATTACAAGTTAAAGAGCTGAAAAATTGATTTCCTTCACGTTTGAAGATGTTTGTTCCTTTCGCGAAGGACAAACCGATCGTGCCTAAAATGAAAAAATGCAGTGGCAATTTAACTGTGTGTTGATGTGTGTGTTTTTCCTTAGCTGGATGAAGGTACACCACCCGAACCTGAGGGCTCATTTGTGGATTACCAGACCAGTATGGTGAAATACTCTAAAGCCATTGCTGTCACTGCTCAGGAAATGGTAAGCTCTCAAAATAACTCTTAAGATTTTTGTTCCTGAAGTACACCTGTGACCTACGACTGGGTTATTGTTGATTATAAACGAAATACTTTGATTTACATGTCAATTCTGAAATCAAGCTTTTTTTCTGATAATCCACAGTTTGATGTTGTAGTTTATCAGCCATCTGCGGCTAGTAGAAATTGTCCTGTCGTGTGGTCCTAATTCTCCATCTTTGTGAGATGACTAGTCGGTTAAATCGAAGCGAATCAAGCTCATTTATAATAGAAAAATTGATTTTGACTTCACAGCATTTCATAGCGTAGTTAGTAAGTGAGACAGACTTAATGATTTTATCTACCTGGGAGAATCCAAAGATCTGATTAAAATGATTTATCTACCTGCAGTCCCTCGTTTATTTTAATGTTCTCCATTTGTCACATCTCTACTTTCGTCCTCTCATTTGATCACTTTGGTAACCTTGTGATCATAGCCTTGATTTTACTATGAGTTAATGATTTTTGATAGTTTGTTGAAGAAAAGTTAATCTGGGTTTTTTTAGTGCCGAATTTCTTTTTCCCTCCATTTATCAGATGACCAAATCAGTGACTTGTCCAGATGAGCTGGGAGCCCTGGCATCACAGGTGACTGTGGACTATAGCCAGCTCGCTGTTCAGGGACGACTGGCTGCTCACACAGCTGAACCAGAGGAGGTGAGGAGGACTCTGAAAACAGTTTTTACTTGCAAAAGAGCTCTGCTCCTTCAATATGGGAATTTTCTTTTTGTGACCTTTAGGCTGCTGTGGATTTAAAGAGAACCTAATGTGCTCTTCCTTATTTTCTGTTATTCATATATAAATATATTTACTGTAGGTGAATTTTCATCAAAACTCTAGTTTCAGGCTTCTCTAAACACTCTGTTATGTTGTTTTTTTTCTTGGCTGTGTGCATTGTGAACACAGAAGCTCCATCCACCTGCTCAATTCTTATTTACAAAGGGCAGCCAGTCAGATGAAAGTTGGCTTGAAGGGCAGGGGAATGGAGCAAAAAAAGCTTGTTTCAAACAATACATGAACTGAGGGGCTGAACCATGACCTGTATAATCATGCAAAGCTTCTCTAGTCCAGGAACATAAATGTGGCATTTTTTCATACATACATACTTTTTTTAAAACCATTATTTTAATAATAATAAAAAAAAAAACCTCCTTTATGTTCTTGCTTTGGTTTGTGTTTGCAGATTGGTTTCCAGATCAAAACCCGAGTGCAGGACCTTGGTCACGGCTGCATCTTTCTGGTCCAAAAGGCCGGAGCTCTGCAGATCACCCCGTCTGACAGTTTTACTAAGCGGGAGCTCATTGATTGTGCCCGTGCAGTCACAGAGAAGGTATTGTTCTGTCAATAAAATGGGACCGCCTTATTTAATTAAAAACACACTGTGCTTTTTTAAATTTTGTTCCGGTTTTGTTACAATAGTTCTGCCCACTGCTGATCTTAGTTCCCCCATCCATTAACCCAAACCCATCGGGCTAATTGTTGTCGATTGTTTGTTTGCTTCATCTTTAGGCTGCAGATATTTCTGCTTGGCCGAGTATGTTCCGCTCTGAACTCTCTGTGTTGTTCTTTCATTGAATGTTAGAGTAAAATTGTTTTTAGCGATGTAGTTCACATGAAGTGATTCGGCTCTGGTGGGTTTTATCTGTGTGTGGTTTAATTATAGGATTCCAAAGCATGTATAATATATATGTAATATACACATCATACTTTTCTTATCAAGTTTTCTCTTGTCTGAGCTTTTCACAGCTGTTATTTCTAATAATTCAAGCGTGCCAGTGTTTTTAATACCACTTGCACATAAGAAGGAAATACTTCAAAAACATCACACATACTTATTTCAGTGACTTAGCACATTGCAATGTACTGACATTTTTTCCCGTCTTGCTCTTCTCTGTTTTGACCAGTAAAAATATACTTTACTCAAACTGAGCCAAAAGTAACACTACTTTGCTGCAAACTGCCAAACTTGTTTGTCCTTATTAATGTGCATCATAAAATTTACCAACCTATCCTAGATGGGCGAAAAAAAGCCTTCATCTGAGCATCCTCACCTGTGTGGTTAATGGTCTGCTCACGTCCCCAGGTGTCTTTGGTGCTTTCGGCCCTCCAGGCAGGCAATAAGGGCACTCAGGCTTGCATTACAGCAGCCACTGCTGTGTCTGGGATCATTGCTGATCTGGATACCACAATAATGTTTGCGTCCGCCGGCACACTCAACGCAGAGAACGAAGAGTCCTTTGCCGACCACAGGTTAGTGCTTGAAACGCACCCAGTGGTGCAAGACATTTCTACAAGACCCAACAGGAGTCTAAAATCCACCCTGTTGTTATCTTTCATCCCAGACTGACAGAGTGACATATTAGCTGCTGAACGGGGAGGAAATCTCTGCTGATAGAAACAATAAATTATCCTAAGGCTTTGAAAAATGCACAGCGTGACACTTCTCTTATTGTCCTGCTCTCACACTTGGCCGCTCTAAGGCAGCACTTCCGCTGTTAAATACTAGTGCGTGAAGAAAAATACAGCAAAACGGGTAGAGAATAGATGTGTTCCATTACTTAATTATCATTGTAGATCCTTACACATGGTTGTTTGTGACGTTTCACTGTATCTCACTGAAGAATCTTTGAAGTGTAGATAAGCAGTCTCGGGACACGATGAAAGAAAACAGAATCACTTAATCTCCGAGCATAGCTCACACAGCTACCTCAGAATAATAGAAGAAACTCTGCAGCTGCTATAATCTCTTTTGTCAATTTTAGGAAAAGAATAACTGACATGACTTGTTATATAACCTTAGCAATCCTCCTAATGTTTGCACAAGCTTTCATGAAGAAATGCCTTTAATATTAAAAGAGATGTGCAGCAATATGTGTGTCCTTTTCACAGCAGTTCTCACACAGTTTATTTTTTATGTCTTTTTCCCCCTTGTTTAATCTTTCCTTTTCTGTTTCAGGGAAAACATTTTGAAGACGGCTAAAGCTCTGGTTGAGGACACAAAGATGCTGGTGTCCGGCGCAGCTTCCGGTCAGGAGAAGTTGGCACAGGCTGCTCAGTCTTCTGCCAAGACCATTACCCAGCTCACAGATGTGGTCAAATTGGGTGCTGCCAGCATTGGCTCTGATGACCCTGAGACACAGGTTGACCATTATTGTGTTTGTAATCCTCTCATTTCTGTTTGTCCTTTGTCCAGTGTGCCTGTTTAATAGGAGGAATTATGGAATTATGAACTGCGACTGGCAATAACCTTTCAGTGTTTCTGCTTTCTTGGACTGCGCAGTGATTAGTCAGTGTCTTTCTGTCCTTTCTCTAGGTGGTGCTGATAAATGCTGTCAAAGATGTGGCCAAGGCATTGGGTGAGCTCATTAGTGCCACCAAGTGTGCCGCTGGCAAGGCAGCCGATGATCCATCTATGTACCAACTAAAGAGCGCTGCGAAGGTGAGGAGATCAGTCTGCAAGTGTTGAAACTGTCATCTAATTTAACATCCTCCAGTGGGCTCGAATATAGAAATCTGGATATTGGAATTTTCTTTATTTTACTCAACAAAAACAATCAGATCTATTTGATTTTTGTTGGTTTCTCTTATGTTCATATTTTCTGATTATACTAATGGAAAACTGGAACTGACATCAGTTTAAATTGATGACAATAATTCCACCGTCCTACATCCTGTATGCGCAGACATCCTCCCCTTACTCAGGCCGAGTCATTAATCAGTTAAATCACCCACAAGAGTTAAACTGGAGACTTGGTAATGGAAATTGTCAGGCTGTTCGGGATAGCAGGAAGCGTCTAATACTTCTAACCAAGATGATTATGCTTAGTGCTTTGCTCCGGCACACATGCGCTGTAAATTTTCAGAGTCACGGCTCATAACTCACCGATGACACTGTCGACTGCTCATTATCACCTCAACCTGTAAAGCCTGGGAAAAAAATGTCAGTTCTCAGTCAGCAACACCACAGAGTGTCATGAAGTCTCTCTGAAGATCACAACATGCCTCACATACAATTTTAGGACCGGAGGTGGGGTGGTGGTGGGGGGGGTTAACTCTGACAAATCAGTCTTTCCTTTATGGGGCTTGTGTGCCCCCTATCTTTCAGTATGGTGCATTACAGCTGATTTTAACTGGATGTGTTCTGTTTTTATGTCCTCTCATTGTTCCAACATAAGTGTGAAATTACGGAGCTATAGAAATGTCATCTGAATTAAATTAGTTCAAACTATAAATGAAGACTCGATGAGCCAAGGAAATATATATATTTAAAAAAGTGTGTCACCCATATATGATGATCGTCAGGGCTGTGTCCACCAGTGTGGTGAAATATCTTGATTGGGGATGTGTTTATATGCTCAATTACTTATAAAATAAACAGTCCTAGACGTTTTTTTTTTTTTTTAAATAAATTACAACTACATACATTTATTACAAAAACACAACCAAATACTGAACCTCCTCGTTGGTAATATTATCATAGTAATAAGACTGTTGTCTTAAATATTCCATAATGTCAGTCATTTGCGGTTTGTTCTGTTGTCCTTCCTCTATTTCTAATTCAGAGCTTGGATGTGGCTGAACACGGTGTTCTCTGTTTTCTCCAGGTGATGGTGACAAATGTGACATCCCTGCTGAAGACGGTCAAAGCTGTGGAAGACGAAGCTACTCGCGGTACCAGAGCGCTTGAGGCTACAATCGAGTGCATTAAACAGGAAATGTCGGTAAGGACGAGTCGAGAGGCTAAGCTTGTGAACGTTAGTTAGCAGTATGGTGGCATCACACATTTCAGAAAGGGGACTGATCAGTTTGCAAGTGTGATGAGTAATATTTTTGTAATTATTGAAAATGTCGCGTGAGTGACAAAGTAAACATCTTTAGTTGTTTGTTTTCCACAGTTAGGAGTTATAGATTTTAATATTCCCTGAATTAAGTTTGTGATCTGAAATGCCCACAGGTGTTTCAATCCAGGGATGCTCCCAACAAGACAACCACACCTGAGGAGTTCATTCGCATGACTAAAGGAATCACCATGGCAACTGCTAAAGCGGTGGCTGCAGGGAACTCTGGCCGACAGGAGGACATCATCCATACTGCCAACGTCAGCCGCAAAGCCATGTCAGACATGCTCACTACCTGCAAGGTGCTCTATTGCCACAAACAAGTCATGCATGTCTAAATTTGATTTATTGTGGTACTTCCAAAATGTTGCAAAAAAAAGAAAAGAAAATGTGTCCATCTACCCATTATTTCCCACTTATCTGAATTTGGTTGTGGTAGCAAAGGCTAAGCAGGGTATTCCATCTTTAAGGCTGAGCCCTGCATCATCAGCATCAATCATTTTTGCCACTACAAATGCAAACCAAAAACTGAAATTAGAATTCTGACCCACAAATGTCGTCCCCACACAAATTTATAAGTGTGTGTTTGTGTCTTTCAGCAAGCAGCCTACCATCCCGAGGTCAGTGAGGAGGTGAAGAACAGAGCACTGATGTTCGGAGCAGAGTGTACAACTGCTTACATTGACCTACTGGAACATGTACTGCTGGTAGGTTGAATACTGCACCAGCAAGTCTGTAAAAATAAAAGACTTGTACAAACGCTAATCTCATTATTTGATACTTTAAGCATCTTTAATATAAGCATCCACCATTGCAACACTATTTATGTATCTATATATAAAAAATAATAAGGAAAAGTTTCTTTTAAGTTTAAACTGTTGCACCCATGTGTTTGTAGGTCCTGCAGAAGCCTACTGCAGAGCAGAAGCAGCATCTGGCAGCTTGTTCCAAGCGAGTAGCCGGAGCAGTAACAGAGCTCATCCAGACTGCTGAGGCCATGAAAGGTAATGCACACAGTGCATCACCACATGTTACACAAGGAGTCCTTTTGAGATGTCATGCAATAAACCCAAATACATATGAGTAAAGCTTTTATTTACTTTCTAATAAAGATCCCAACAAATATTATATTGCTATTAATAGTAGAATGTATTTTTAAAAAGCTCATGTAACAGAAAAAAATATTTATTTACTCAAACATTTGGTAATATTCCTGTCCTCCTTCTCTTGCTACAGATGGAGGTAAGTTAGGGCTGTTTTCTGTACTATGCCAGTTGTGAGCTCTTAAATAATTTCTCTCCTCAGCGCTAACATCGATTTTATTTAATCTCATCAAATCCAGCTGCTCTCAGGCTTCTCAGTTACATCCATCTGCTCTATCCATCATGCTTTCTTTTATGTTCCATTACTCTGTCTCCATCGCAGTGAATGATGGTTTGTTGTCAGCTATGCATGGGATGTGAAGATACATGGCACACTTTCCTGTGTGTGGTCACGGTGTACTTGTTTTCTTTGGATCACAGCGTGAAGCATGTTCGGTCAAAACACTGCTTTGTGAAGCATTAATAAAATCCTGTTTGCAAATTCAAATTTTATTCATGAATATGGGTGTGCTTGCCTGCCTCAGGTTCAGAGTGGGTGGATCCCGAGGATCCAACAGTGATCGCAGAGACGGAGCTGCTCGGAGCAGCGGCGTCCATCGAAGCGGCAGCTAAGAAGCTCGAGCAACTCAAACCCAGAGCCAAGCCAAAGGTGGGTGACTGTATGGTGAATAAATGAGGAGAGAGGTGAAGGAGATAATCGTGTCAACATAATGTTAAAGAGAAAGACAACCTGTCAAAAGGCCTTTTTTAAAAAAATTTTACAGTTTAAAGCTTTCTAAGATATTGTTTCTGTCAGCAGTCTCTGGAAATAAAGAAGAAATATTCATCATGAAGCTCATAAAAGTCTTTCATCATGATAGATGATGTGCGGATAGAAATACTCTGTTACAAGAAAATGTCCTGACTTGAAAATTTAAAGTATGAATGGAAAATCATTCCTAAACAATCCATTTACTAATGGCTATAAGTGATGTTTATATGGAATTTTAAAGATGATGTGATGAGCAGCTAAAATACTTCAAAATAATATTTAATGATTTTAAAGATAAAGAGAGAGTTGTTTCCAAGACGCAAAAAGGGGAATAAACCGCAAAAACATTACAAAAGACCTGTAACCAAACCCCTCAGGATCCCCTGCTGCCCACATTAGTTAAATCTTTACAATTTTAGTGAATGTTAAGTCTAAAAAGAAAATGATAATCTAACTTTTCTATAATATAGATTATAGATTAGTGAGCTGGAGTACTTTGGTGCTAATTTTATCAGGTAACCAAATTAAAATTGTTTTATTAAAAAGTACCAACATAACAATGTAACTGTTAAAAGTAAAAATATACACACATTGCCTAAAAATCATAACCTCTAGAGTGTTATTATGGCCCGAGCACTAGTGTGTGAAGGACCTATTGTAATCGCTTTGTTTATCATAGCATTATTATTGACTGTGTGTGTGATTTTACTGTTACAGCTTGCTTAAATGCTTTTTATATGGTAACAATTTAATGGTGACCAATAAAAGGTCAGGTCCTCTGCAAAGAGTCACAGGAGGCATCTGAAATGTTATTGGATGTGGTTGATAATCTCACGGTAAAACACCTGATATTATGATGTTGCCCAGCAAGCACCTAACAACAAGCCAACCAGTGCTGTAATGTGGACATGTGTTAGTTTATTTAATGTAAAAACTAGTGATTTAGAGTAGAGTGCACTTTGATCGGAGCGCTAAATATTTCACCTTTTCAGATTACAGCTCATCCTTGTAACTGCCAAGTGATTTGTTGACTTTTAGATAAAACTTCTTATTTTGATCTTTGGACTGCAGAGTGTTTACAGCTCTGTACATTACATAAATGAGCTTTGTAGGAATACGTTCAAGTATATCCTAAACAGTGCTCTGTGCATGCCTGTAAACATCTTTTTGTGTGGTTTATATCCAAGTTTCAGTGTTATTATTGGAAGTTGTACAAGGAGCAATTTTACGGTAACAAAATAGCACATTTTGTTTTGTTGCATTACTGAAAGGGTGCTCTATCGCTTGTCCTGTCTGTCAAGCTGTTGTATTCAGAACTGTGCAAAAATCTTGAGCCATCCCTTATTTCTTTAAATTTTGCTTCAGAGAAGCAGCCTGGCTTATATTTTTCTTAACTGATCTTGAGCTATAGTTCTCCAGGTCTTCAAAGTTTTTCTTTGTTCATTTTCTGGCCAGTCTTGAAACCTGACAATTTTCAGAGGACTTTTTTTAAGCTGCTTAACATTAACCTATGAATTATGCAAGCATAAAAAATGAGTCCAAGTCAAATGATGAATCTGAATTGTGTCTACACATAACAGACACGAACCAATTTCTAGTTGTATCTTGAGGCACTTTATTTACCCAAACAACCCAATTTGAACAACCACTTGACAACAGTGGAAAGGAAAAACTCCCTTTTAACAGGAAGAAACCTCTGGCAGAACGAGGCTCAGAGAAGTTTTTCTGCATCACTCTCAGACAGGATGTTTCCAATTTTAAAGAGATGAGGCCTCCAATTTTCCATTTGTCCCCATTTCTTTAGTTGAATCTACAAAAATGCCAAAGACAAATTTTGACAGGTATAAAATAGCATTTTTACAGAAACGTGTTTCCCAAAACACTGGCACTGTTTTCAATTGAGGAAACTGGACAAGAGGAGGACAGAAGAATTGTCCTAAAAATTGTCTACAGCAGATGGAGAGTATCTGAAAGTAATGTCTTAAGTAATGAAGAGCAATCCAGCAAATACCTGACACAAAACCTGAGAGATGCATCTGGACCTTCAGTTGATTGATCTACTGATCACTGAAGCCTCAGCAGAAATGGTCTCAGTGGAAGGGTAGCTGTCAAGAAGCCCTTCTTAAGGAAGGGAAACCAGGATGAACGGCTGAGGTATACCAAACTATGTATGTACAGAGGTCAGGAGAGAAATTCACAACAGTAAGCCACCTTGTCAAAACTCATGGAATTATGAATGCAGAATTGTGATCCATCATGCAATACCAGGAATAAAGCATGACAATGATTCCCGAAACGATGCCAATGCAGTGAAACCATACTTGGACAGGAACCACACAATGGGAAACTGCGTCATGGACTGGCCTCCCCAGAGTCCGGACCTCAACATTTTTGGAACAGTGTTGTCTCATCTGGACAGAAAACAAAAGGCAGCCAACATCCAAAGAAGAGACTGAAGAACTTTTCTTGAAGAGAATTTAAAGAAATTACAGAAAAGCTTACCTAAGAGAGTTCCGGCTGTGCTGAAGAATAAAGGCAGTCATAACCTCATTAGAATTGTCCAAACTAAATTACATAATTCAATAACCCGTTTCCACCCATTTTCTATTTTTGTGCAATTTATGAAGAAATGAGGGATGGCTCAAGAGTCTTACACAGTACTGTGCGCATATGTGTGTGTATATATGTATATATATATATATATATATATATATATATATAATTGCATATTCATGTTCATGGAAGTATTAATGTGATCTCTGTAGCTGACACTTGTTATATTGACAAACTCACTAAAATTCATGATACTGTACATAATATTGTCTTCATTCAGATCGATTCAAACACCATCATGTTTACTGTGCCCTCCCTCCTGTTCATCCCACTCCTCCTCCACCCACCCTGCCACCGATCCAGCCACCTGTGTTAGTTCATTGTAGTTCTAGCTTAAGCCTGTCCCAGTCTGTGTCTTCTAGCTCCCAGTTAACCCCCCGCCCTCCCTATTCCTTCCCTGCCTGCCCCCACCACCGGAGGCCTTCTCTGCAGGGCTCTGTCTGATATGTTTGATATATTAGGTTGTTATTCAGTCCCAACTATATATCAAACATATTCCTACAGTGTCCCGCTCTGTCTACAGACATGTGGTGTGAATGTGTTTGTGTGAAAAGTGTGTGTGCGTATGTGTTTAAAAGAAAAAGAAAAAAAAAAGCAGATGAGTATAATAGGATGCTTTCTATAGAGTCTTGCTTGATGTTGTTGTATGTAGCTCCTTATCAGCTCTTGCAGTTTGAGAAGAAGCTCTGTATCTGGATGAATCATCATTTTGTTTCTCTTACCAAGTGTCCCAGCCTTGGTCACTGATGATCAATCAAGTCCTGTCTAAAAATGTGCATACAAAATGTTATTCAACAGAGTAATGAATCCAAAGTTCATCTGTTTCCAGTGATAAGTACTTTAGTTTGAGTAGAGGATTAATCAACTTGGATATTTCTTTAAATTTCACCCTGGCGAAAGACTTAATCATTTGAATGGTTCTCTTCTCCCTCAGCAAGCAGACGAGACCCTGAACTTTGAGGAGCAGATCCTAGAGGCAGCTAAATCCATTGCTGCAGCCACCAGTGCTTTGGTTAAATCAGCCTCAGCTGCCCAGAGAGAGCTGGTGGCTCAGGGGAAAGTGGGCTCTGTCCCTGCAAATGCTGTGGATGATGGACAGTGGTCCCAGGGGCTGATCTCTGCTGTAAGTGCTGGAGTGAAAAGTGTTGTTTTACACAGGTTACAATCACATCTGCCAGAAATTAACTTTAAATAAATTAACTTATTTTTTCATGAACAGGCACGTATGGTAGCAGCAGCAACTAGCAACCTGTGTGAGGCAGCTAATGCCTCGGTGCAGGGTCACGCCAGTGAGGAGAAACTCATCTCTTCAGCCAAACAGGTGGCAGCCTCTACTGCTCAGCTGCTGGTGGCCTGTAAGGTGAAGGCTGACCAAGACTCTGAGGCCATGAGGAGACTGCAGGTAAACACAGCAGGTTAATTTAAAAGCGTTGATATGAAGAGGATTAGCGATCATCTTCAATAGCTTTTTACTTTACAGGTGTGCATTTAATTAGAAAACGTTTATGCTCGTCTTTGCACCAGTTAAAAGGAACTGATTTCTTTTAGTCAAACACTGTAGTTTTCTCATCTTGAGCTGCTAGTACTTGTACATTTTTGTTTTTATGTTGTTGTTCTGTTCTGTAAATGATGTATTTGCCCTTTAGATCGCTGGAAATGCAGTGAAGAAAGCATCCGACAATTTGGTGCGGGCAGCTCAGAAGGCAGCATTTGAAAAATCCGATGAAGACAACGTGGTGGTGAAGACGAAGTTTGTGGGTGGAATTGCGCAGGTAATGCTTTTAAGCAGCATTTAATTTTGAAACCAGTTTCTGTTGCATTAAAAAAATAAATCTGTTCATTCTGGTGTGTTTAGCAGTTTTATTGTTAGTGAAATTTGTCCTTCATATCCACTGGTTCACACATCTCTAGTCACCAGCTTTACAAATAATTTCAGTTTCTCATTCTTCAGCACTGCTGGGCAATTATTGATTGGACGCTGCTGAAAAATGCTGACAAGCTATTGAAATGCCCTCTACTTGTTAATTATTTCACGTCTCCTGATGGTTGTCAGTGTTCTCAGAAAATATTTTTGTCTTCTTCAGTCAATACATGGAATTCAAATCCCCTGTTTTTGTACACAAGTGCATTCACACACATCTTAAGTTAGACCATACAACCAATAAACACACAGAAACATAAGGCATAAAGACACTGAGGTAGTAAATGTTCTAAAAATTGCGATTACATTGCGACAATTACATATTTTGCAGGTTTTGGTCGTGTGTGTATTAAAAAAGGTTAAAATGATATATGCTCTGACATAAGTTTCCTCACTGTCTGTGTAGATCATTGCCGCCCAGGAAGAGATGCTGAGAAAGGAGAGAGAGCTGGAAGAAGCCAGAAAGAAACTGGCCCAAATAAGGCAGCAGCAGTACAAGTTCCTGCCCAGCGAACTGCGAGAGGACAGCAACTAGTTATTCAGCCTCACCTTTGCTGCTACGTACGCTTGCACCAGTGTGAAGAGCACATCTGTTTTTGTGTGCATATTTGTATCCTGCTAATGGCACACCTGGACCGGTACGCCGTCCTCCAGTGAATCCAGATAAGTTGTGACTGATTAACAAACCTAGGTCTGCATTGAACACCACTGACAACATGTAAGGTCATCTTCTAGCACGTATTAAAAACTACTGCGTGATACTGACTACTTTGTGAAAACAACAAAAAGATTGTGGTGATCGCCTGAAGAACTCCTTCATGTCCTAACGTATAACTACTTCAAACTGATGTGATCTAAACCAGAATGTGACATGCTTAGTTCAAACAGCACATGTGCTCTCACGTTTGTTCTTAAGCGCCATTTTTGTAATGTTTAACAATTTGCAGCTCTTGTGCATAAACTTTAAAGTGAAGAACTGATTGTATTGCTGTTCACGTCACATAGCCATTTAACTGCAACGACACCCTGAAAGCAAAAACATTTCTGCTTGGTACTCTGATATTGTATGAATGTTTGCCTGTATACCCCAATCTGGCACCTTAATGTCTGTCTGAATCGTGTAAATCACTGTGGCATGACTTGACTTTAATTCAGTGGCCATAAAACCTAATATGAAGGAAGGTCAGATTTTGCGTATGGATGTTTCTTGGGCCATTTCAACAATGAAAGTGTTTTGGGGTTTGTTTGTTTTTTTTGGCAATCCTCTCTTCATGTAGAGAGTTACAGTATATAAGCGTCTTTGTTTCCTTTCTTCTCATTTTTATACTCTTTGTTTGCTCCACGTGCAAAACTTCTTTAATGCAACTTGCAGGAAATTCTACGTTTGTCACAACCCTTGACTTTAGGACCTCATGTGCAGCCTCTAAGACTCAAATAGAATGTTTTACATTATGTTACCATGTAAATGCTTTCCTACGCAGGGCATGTTACCATAAAATGGATATTTATTACTCCTGAGTATTTTTAGCAGAGAGGGGTCTCTTTCAGGGTCGCAAACGGTCTCATTTATTTACTACCACTAGCAGAGTCCTGGGTGGCTTCTTGGCAAGATATCGAATATCTTCAAAGACCTTCAAAAGTCTTTTTTTTTTTTTTTTTTTCAAATTATTTGTCATTTCAGGTAATGGGACCTATATACAGTATGAACAGAATATGATCATGATGCAATAAGATGGATGGTGCTTTAGGGGGCAGTGTTAGCTTCCCTTCTGCCATGTAAACTTATAGTAATAATCCAGAGCTCTGCCTATACTTTTCGTGCAGAATGGAAAAGTTTGCGTAACCCTGCAGGCTGACTCCTACATAATGCATGTTTGGAATAACTGGAAAGATGCCAGGGATCAGTTGAATTAGCCCAATGCCATGCAGAGTGCCACTTCTATGCATGCACTTTTTCCTGATGATTAGTCCCAACAGATTTACTTTGGTCCTTATATGTTAGTATTTTTTTTTTTTTTCTTTCATTTTTTTCCAGCAGAATTCATCACTGCCAGGGACTGATGTTATTTATCTCCACATTTCTAAATTCGGGAAACAACAAAATTCAGAATCTAAAAGATGAATGAATGAATAAATAAATACACGAATAAATCTTTAACATGAATGGCCTGAAAGTGAAGAGCCTGCAACACTAATCCTTCTCCTGTTCTGGGTGCTCCGTTACTGAACTTGCTATTCGCTGCAATAGAACAACCTGTTGTTTGTAATGCGTTTTGTTCACATGTCTTACTGTATGGACTCTGTTTCAATATTACAGTAGATTGTGAGAATAGGTCCTGCTGTGAAAATGCATGGCTTTGTGCTTCGGATGCAGATAGTTTCAGACCTCCACGTGAGACCATCACCTTTAAGTTTGTTTGTTTTGAAGCATTGGAACTGAATTCAGAGACATTTTCTGCCATTGTGTGGTTTGTTTTTTTTTGTTGTTTTTTTGTGTGAGCGTGAGAAGCGAGGGGTGGGTTCACTGCTTTATCAGTCAAGTCTGTAGTGTTTTTATTAGTGCCTTAGTCCGTAGCCCATACACTGTTTGGTCTGCTTATGTGACAGTTTCACCTCAGTGGTCAATAGAAGGTAGTGGACACGCTATTTTTTTTTTGGTTCTTTTTCTTTTAAATGTAGGTTCATGTCTGTGGATTGTTAACATTTGATTTCCCACTCGCTAGCGTACTGTTCCTCTAAGTGCTGAAAGCAACTGCACCCCCTTTATTTTCCTCTCTGCCACATGCAAGGCCTTTTAGGGATGATGGAGGAACTGTCTGCCAGTCAAAAAAAAAGTGTCGTCCTTTAAAATGTATTATCAGTATGCCGTAGATACTGAATATGTATATTACACGGATGAACACATTCCATGGGCATGTACCACAGTGCTTCTAAATGACGACAGACTGGACACGTGAGCCTGTCGACTGCTTTATTGTGTGTTATGAAGTCACTGAAATCTTATGGGTGGGCTTTCTTTCCTTGTGCTTTTAAAACTATGAACGAAACATGTGATAAGAACATTTCGATATATCTGTCACCATTAAGATGTTGTGATTCATTTTCAATGCTGTGGACTATTTGAAGTGTTCTGTATGTTTTGTTTTGATTTTCGCCCCCCTCCCTTGACAGAAATAAAATTAGGAATTCGCTACAATAAAAGTAAATGATAACATACAATATAAAAGATATTTATCTGGCCTCGATAAAAACTATTTTTTGTATTCACTGAAAATAAAGCATTTCAATGTAATAAAAATGTGTGTGGTTGTTTTACTTGTAATGTGCACGCAGTCAGATCTGCAAGTTTCTGTATAGTTGCAAAACCAAAGAGCCAATATGTAACTGAAATGCAGACTTTATATAGACTATATATATAGAGAGATGTGTATATATAGAGTGATAGATATAATAAAACTCCACAATTCATGGGAGCGTGCAGCTATATCCAGAGTGCATGAGTGATTGTTACACCATGCAGGGCTTCTGACTTTTAAAATTGCATATAATTTCCAATATTCTTGTAAATAAAAAGAAACTTTTAATACTTAGAATTAACCTCAACTGCTAAAACCTCACATTCGAAACATTTTTTTCGCTGGTATGCTGAAAGTGCAGCTTCCTGGAGACAACTGACACCAAAGTCTGTCCTCAGAAACGGTCCATTTGGGCTTTTAGTGAGGACAAAATTGAAAGAAACTAAAACATTTTGTAAAATGCACTGGATCTCTATTCTCTGACTGTTTAAAGGAAGGTTCAGTAACAATAGAAACATTTGCATTATGAAACAAAAAAATATTTTTTGTGGGCTAAAGTTTGCTCTAGTTTCAATTGTTAAGTACAAGATTATTGTGAAAAGAAACTGAAGTACTGAAGTTACTCCAATTTGTCATATAGCTTGTTGATGGTTTATCTCTGAATATATCTGAGAACTCTGATCACATGTAGGTCATTACTGGCTGCCAAGATTGCACTTCTATTCTGGCAAAACCCTCTGCCAATAATAATAATATTTATCTGGAACACACATTGAATCAAAGGCGTCATAAATTAAAATATCTTTAACCAAATTAGGTGAGAATAAGATCGTACGTGTACTTCTTGACCATTAATAATAATTATAATAATAATTTCTAATTTAAACATATCACGTTCAACTTTGACCACGCAGTGTTTAATCCTGTGTGTCAAGAACTCGTTTTAGTGTGTAGTTAAAATGCACTGAGGTTCAGTATCATGCTATATAAGGACTCTACCAGAAGTTTATTACCAGCATACTGTAAGACTTTTATGTTGGGATATCATATTTACAGAAAGCAGAATTTTACAGTCTGCTGATAATGTAGAACATCAGATTCATCATGTCTGTTGCATCCATGTGTGATGTTGGAGCTGCAGAATGTGAAACCACTCTAAGTGAATAACAAGAGGGGTAACTTCTGGCGAACAAACAAGGTCTCTTTAAGTGTCTGTGTCAGGACAAGTTGGTATTTCTGAGTCAGCACTAAACCTGACTCTATATTGAGTCTGGACTATAAAATGAAGCCTATGCTAAATTTGTCCAGCACTAAAATTTGAGGAGGCAAAGTCAATTGCAGTGACACAGCTGCTCCTGGCACTGTTTTAAAACCTGGAGTCCTTTTTTCCCTGATATTTTCTCACTAAATCAGCTTTTAAAGCAAATACCTCGTGTTTTTCTATCTGGCACAAATCTGAAACTGTGTAGCTGCTAAAACATTTCTGTTAACAGTGGGTCTGACTTGTAACAAGAGGCCCTGTTGGCTGCGGACAAGACAGCAAAAACCCTGGCTGAAAGGACGAGGGCATTGCATTTAATGTGGACAAGCAGGTGATAGAAGACAGCTCATCCATTATTTTTATGTCCTAAATCTAATTATAATTGAAGTCAGCTACAGTTACTGATGACTACAGCGTGCTATATAGCAAGTCTTGACGCTTCAGTTGTGCTCAATGTAAGATTACCCGTCGTTAGTTAGCGGTGCCTTGGGGACAAACGGCATCTTGATCTCCTTCTTCTCATCTGCTCTTTCATCCCATCTCTCTACATTCACTACCTCACGTTCACCTTTTCTTTTCAATAAAAAGATTAGGGTCAGATCAGCTGGTTTTTGTGGTGTTATTCCACCGATGCACTAAAATGGATTACCGTGATGAGAACGCTGCACACTCATACACACTCCTTCATTTGCACGGCCTCACATGTGAATCTGTCTAAACCCTTTTGATGAGCTTCATTAAGTTTGTCTCACCAGGTTTAAGTGAAACGCCAGCAGTATGTGTGGGTATCTTTTAATTATTGAGGAGGAAGTGAGAAATTCCAGTCTAGACATTCACAGTGATATCATCACCAGACTCCCATATTTTATTATTTTTGTTTGTCAGGGAGCTCCTTACACAGCCGTCTCAACAGATCTGTGACGAAGTTTATATTTGTGGTCTGACACCAAACTGTAAAAACACTGCTGAATACCTTTGGCGTTACAAAAGTACATAAATAAAAGAAGTCAATTACAAGATGGCGCATAAGCCCGGCTGATCTTTCAATCATAGTGCGTTTAGATTTATGAGCGCCTCGCAACAGCAAACAGGTCTTAAGCAATCACCACTTAATGAAATGAAATTGCAGCATTTAAAGTCAAAGGAGCTTGCAAAGAAAAGCGTCTGGACTTCTTTAAGTTGCTTGAAGACGTTTCACCTCTCATCCGAGAAGCTTCTTCAGTTCTAAGGTCAAATGGTGGAGAGTCCCAGATATAAACCTAGTGGGAGTGACCCCCCCACAGAGGGACAAAAGGACCCCCTGATGATCCTCTAATCGCCTGAGCCAAGGTGTGAAACTGGGTGTGGGTCCCAATCAGCCAGACTCTCCACCATTTGACCTTAGAACTGAAGAAGCTTCTCGGATGAGAGGTGAAACGTCTTCAAGCTAAAGAAGTCCAGACGCTTTTCTTTGCAAGCTCCTTTGACTACGATGACTTGGATGACTGAGAACCTTCACAGACATGCAGCATTTAAAGTTCACATGCGGCTCTTCACAGGACTCCGACATAATGATAACAAGGCCATGCACTTCTTTGCATGTAGGGACTTCTGGAAACACTGAGGTTTGATTCAGTTATCACACCTGTCTGCCTTAAAGATTTAACAGGTTTGACAGCACTCATTTAATATATAATTTAACTAGTGACATTTTTTTAAAGTCTTCTTTGAACTGAAACTTTTCGGATTAATTATCTATGTGTGTCCTGGACCCAGACAGGAACCATTAACTGAGCATGCATCTTTTTGTGCATACCCATGCATACATGACAGAATGTACAAACCCCCACACAGAAGGTTCAAACCCAGGAACCTCTTGCTGTGAGGGAGTAGTGCTAAACACCGAGCCATGGTGCTGCTAATTTTAGGTCTGGTGGTAAAAACAAAAGGTCAAAAGGACCCAAGTGATTAAGAAAATGATCACTTTGGCTGATAGCAAAATGGCTGAAAATGTTGTCTGTGTATCAAGGCCATGGAGGAAAATAGCTATATTTGCTAAAATCAGAAGAAATAAAAAATACATCATTCTTAATTATCAAATTAATACATTTCTGTCTCATGATTCAAATTCCCTTAACCTAACCTGAAGAAATCATTATTTGTTGGACAGGTACAATGTGACGATGTTCGTCTCTCTATCTATCCAGGGTGCTAGGGTGACATGGATTGCACCCTGAGCCTCTCTGATCTCTGTGTATGACTGGTATGCCTGCCTGGCTGCTGAACTGTCCACAAACACATGGCAGAATGACAACACAGTGACAGCTGACTTGCCTTAATAAAGCTCCACAGGAAGGATTTCAGGCCAGATCACCAACAAAATAAAATGCAAAGGTACATCACAGAGATAAAGGGAGAGAATTAAAAACATCAAGATTTTACCATAATTATTTAATGATCTTGTAATCTCTTCTTTAAGCATGTGAACTAACAATCATTCACATAATAAAATTGTGGTTTATCAAATACAGTATCAGTGAATCATTTGGTGAGCTTGTGCTTTGCTTGTTTAAAAAGTGTTTGATGCCTCTCTTCTGAAAGTCAGACTGTAAAGAGTATGGGGTCATGGACAGAGTCCAGCAGGTGCTGTCCAAGCACCAAGATTCCAAAATATGCACTCAACAAATAGCATAAGGGACAAGGCGAGTAGGAGATGACAAAATATTCTTAGAATGCTTTGTTATTTGTTACGATGTAAGACGAGGTCAATGATGTTCATACAGTATTACACAACTTTCTTTTTCGGGTCCAGTTCTTCTTACATGCAAATAATCAATCACTGTAGTCAACAGTAGGTTAAAATATCATTCCTCAACCGTCCTGACTGTATGTTGTGTGTGACAGCTGCAGCAGTGCCAGTGGCTGTGTGAACTCTCACTAAGGCGCAGGGAGGGGGTGATGTTGAAATTCCAGAGCTTCTGTATGTGCACACCACTGTACCCACTGTGGCAAATCTGAGCTGGAATTATCTTGCATGTATTAGCTCAGAGAAGAGTTGGACAGGCTTGATGATAGAACTCTACCGAAAGCAAAGCCTATCTGGTTGCTGCTTGGATGTTGAACTATGTTGTAAGGGAGCTGCTGAAATGATCCCTGAGCAGCAAACAAGCCATACTGGCTAATATGACAGCCCTCCAGGGGAGAAAAACTTTCGCAGGGGCTTAACCAATCAGATATATTTGTTTTGTGGGAATAGCTTTGATGCAAGAACTGGTACCATAATTCTTTAAGTGTTTATTTCTGGATACAGAACAAAATGTTTGATTAAGTAAGCAAGTAAGCAAAATTTATTTATATAGCAAATTTTAAGGCAAAAACAACCAAAAAGTGCTTTGGAAAGGTATTAAAAATGTTTGGTGGATGCAGTTTGGCTCTGTTGTGTAAAAAGGTAGGTTTTAAAATAATTATAGGATAAACGTCAGTTGATGTCTTAAATGTACATTTTCTCACATGTATTGTAGTTTGTGGCTTATCCTTCTGGGTGCTAACTGAGTCGTCATTACCAACGCATTTATTCCAAATAACCCCCCTCAGAGAACTACTCTTTGAGTCCTGACACTTTACTTCCACTTGGAAGGTGTTAGAAACAGGAGTGGACGTCTTGCTGTGAGAGGGTAGTGCCTTCCTGACGTCTGTACCCCATGTATAGTCATAGAAGTGGTCAAATGTCTCGGAAGAGCGAATCAGTGAAGAGATTTAGGAAAAAAAGAAGGGTCTCCACGTTGGCAAACAGCTGTAGTTCATTCCGAAACTGTATTCGGTATCCAGTAACTGCCCAGCCAAAATACATATTTGACTCACTACAGACTAACCGAGCTCGCACTCCAGCTTGGCGTTCAGAGTGGTTCAGACGCTCCGATCCCTTCATTCAGTTTCTTTTGTTTGGTTTACGCAGAGACCGCCGACACTAACCAGCCATGGATGCCATCAAGAAGAAGATGCAGATGCTCAAGCTCGACAAGGAGAATGCCTTGGACAGAGCTGAGCAGGCCGAGTCAGATAAGAAAGCATCTGAGGACAGAAGCAAACAGGTCGGCATCCAGTGTGAAACTCGCTCTGATGCTTTTACGCAGCAGTGCCATTGGCACGTTGTGCAAGGCGCTGCATGATTCTTTCCGATGATCTCCCACTGAGGATTATTATTTGATTAAAAAAATCACTTTTAAATTATAACCTTAAAAATAACTTTTCTTTTAGCGTTTCTTTACTCCATATGTTGACTGCATGAGGTTGGCACGATTGGAAATTGCACATTTCTAGTTGGATCCTTTATTCATTAGTTATGCTGTTAAGCAATGAGATAAATATTAATTTCAAGGGCGACCTTGGCTCAGGGGGTTGGGAATCGCATCTGTAACCGGAAGGTCGCCGGTTCGATCCCTGGGCTCTCTGTCCTGGTCGTTGTGTCCTTGGGCAAGACACTTTACCCTACCGCCTACTGGTGTTGGCCAGAGGGGCCGATGGCGCGATATGGCAGGCTCGCTTCTGTCAGTCTGCCCCAGGGCAGCTGTGGCTACAACTGTAGCTGCCTCCACCAGTGTATGAATGGGAGAGTGAATGAATAGTGTTATTGTAAAGCGCTTTGGGTGCCTTGAAAAGCGCTATATCAATCCATTATTATTATCATTTAAGAAATCCTTAAATAATAGTAATTAATATAATTAATAGAAATAATAGTCTTTTAATAGAAATTCATTCGTTTAGTAACAAATATATATGTGTGTGTGTCCCTTTTTTAATTAATAAAAGCGTGTTTTGATTCCGCGTTGTTTGTGTTGCGAATTAATCTGAGAAAATCATCCTCACATAAATGAAAATCTTCTCGTTTCTCTGCGTACCAGCTTGAGGATGACCTGGTAGCACTGCAGAAGAAGCTGAAGGCAACTGAGGATGAGTTGGACAAATACTCTGAAGCCCTGAAGGAGGCCCAGGAGAAATTGGAGCTCGCAGAGAAGAAAGCCACAGATGTGAGTTTGGGCCGAAGGAACCCATTTGGCGCACCCACTGCCTAATGATATGACCTTGATACACTCCTTTTGAGTCCCGTCTGGAAACTAAGATCACCAGCCATGAAACAGACACCCTAATGCTTAAGTTATGCATTAATCAATTATAAGAGAGTTGTGGGCTTCATAAGAATATATGGATAGTTAAATTTAGCTCTTGTGCTGTATAAGGTAAAGTCACAGCTCACTGGCTTACCGTTGCGTTCCACCACCATTTGGACGAATCTGAGGGCCAGTGTCTGATTTCAGTCGTGTATTTTACAAGCATATTATGAAGTGCATTTTGACAGATTTGTGGCCCTGTTGGCCACAGAACGTACTCCGCGGTTATACTCAACCCAGATGAAATTACCAGTTTATTGGCAGCGTTCATTCTTACGCCAATAAAGCCTAATTGATGACGTCAGGAGCAGAGACGACGTCAGCAGCAGCAACAAAATTTTTAACATCCGTGAGATAGACTCATGTTGACTGATTTAATGACAGGGTATAAACATAGCAATATATTTGAATATTATAGACTACAATAGAGCATAGGTGTCTTCTGTGCTCTTTAAGCCAGTTTAGTGCAGGAAGACAAAGTTCTGCAGGTCTAATTAGCACAATTATGAATATCGAGAACATTAATAACACTGTCCGAATAATTAAACTTATAATGTGTGTATTATGTGTGTATAAGTGATTTAAGGCACTCTCTTGCTGTCTTTAGATTAAGTTGATGTTTGGAACTGTGATTTTGAAAGGCTTAGCTCAAATTAGCAGTAGGGGACGCACTTAAACTAACTGGTTCATAATGTAGTTTTGTCGTAGCCAAAAAGCATTAAAATGGCTTGATAAATATTTTAAAAGACCATTACTAATAATTATGATCCACATATTCAGTTCACTAAATTTATTCAACTATTTTCGAGTCAAATGAGTTACTTCCGGGGTTGGTGGCACGTCCCAATCCTCATCAGCGGTTGATTAAAGGCGGTGGGGGCAGGGATCAAACGCGCCGCATCTCCAAGTGTGCTTGTGTCTGCGTGTGGGGAAGCACGCAAAAAACGGAGAGAAAACTAGCTTAGCTGAGACAAACAGAGCAAAAAAATGGCCGGTGGGAGCTCCCTGGAAGCGGTGAAAAAGAAAATCAAGTCATTGCAGGAGCAGGCCGATGCGGCGGAGGACCGGGCGGCGTTACTACAGCGGGACCTGAACCAGGAGAGGAGTGCGAGGGAAGCAGTAAGCGGCTAATGACTCTATAAGGCAATTAGTCCCCGGGGAGCCCAGAGCATTAGGAGTAAATCTGGTCAAAAAGCATGGTTGCTAAGTAGGCCCAGACCGCCTCGGTATATGGTCGAAAACAGGTAGCAGGTTGGCGAGTTTGAAATTAGCCCACCGATGGATGTGAGTAAGGGATGGGTGGATGCGAAAGGACTCCACCCGGTAGATCCCGAATAAACAAAACAGCCCTTTTCAAGTAAGCTAACGGCACAGCAGCCCCGCAACACCGCAGGTCCAGTGAGATAAAGCCCTCCCTTGTGTGACTGGCTAGTTTAGGCACAGGGACCTCCATTTATCCACCTTGCGACATAACAAAACGTAGCCGTTTAGCTAATTTGTTTAAGACTAAATCACAGCGAGCCACGAAATTACAGGTTTGGCTGGGAAAACGCCAGAGAGGGTGGATAAGTTTGTCTCCTTTAAGAAATCCTGTTGTATTCTAACCAAAAAAAAAAAAAAAAAAAAGAATAAAATGTGTTAGAAAAAGAGAAATGACGCACACTCTTTAACTGGTGTTGGAAAATGTACATAAACAACCTGCATCCCTCTATTGGACAAGCTGACCCAGGCCAATCTCTCCAGGGAGAGCATGAGTTATTTTATCTGCCTAAGATCTCACAGCAGCTGAAAGCCTGCAGAGCCAAACATAACACACGAATTTCAGTTAAATGAATAAACTTGTTGTGCCTGTAGATGACTGGTGTTGTGCTCTCCTAGGCTGAGGGTGATGTAGCTTCCCTGAACAGACGTATCCAGCTGGTTGAGGAGGAGTTGGACCGTGCTCAGGAGCGTCTGGCCACAGCTCTGACCAAGCTGGAGGAGGCTGAGAAGGCTGCTGATGAGAGCGAGAGGTGGGTATTTTGCATCTGGAAAACTGGCACTAAACGGCCACCCCTCTTATATTATTCATACTCATTTGCAGAGTACTGTAATGGAAAAAGGGTGACAAAGAAGGGTTAAGACAAGCTCGGAAAAGAAAATCCTGCGTTGAGTCTCTTGTTGTTGCTAACTTTTAAAAGGCAAGGCAAGTTTATTTATATAGCACAATTCAACAGCAAGGTGATTCAAAGTGCTTTACAGAGACATTAAAAAACAGAAAGCATGATTTAAACTGGAAAAAAGAGGAAGGAAAGGTAGATAAAATCAGTAGTTAAAATGTAAGTTCTGAAATTTAAGCTTAAAAGTTAAACAGTGTGGATTTGGTGCTTTATTCAAATGCAGCTGAGAACAGGTGAGTTAAAAGCATTAAACATAAATGGAAATTTAAGTTCTATCAAGTGCTTTAATACTGGATTTTGCTAAACTTTATTATATTATAAAACCAAACATTTGCACATGACATATGCTCTTTGAGTGTCACTTAAGATTGGGCTCACTGCTGCCACCGGTGGCTTGAAGTTGTATTGTATCACTCTTCACAAATGTGCAGGTATTTAAATAATTGCATTTAATTTAATTGTTGCTTTGTGTAATATTATAATATTGAGATGGTTACGGTTTCTTTATGATTGAAAATGCATAGCTCCTGATCAGTGGCTAATCCACACCTGTGGAAATTTAATAGAACGTTATTCCGGTTCATGCCCATGATTTTGTGTTGTGCTTCATTTGGTATTCAATTCATCCTTATCCTCTCAGACAGTTGCCATGTGCTTGGCACAACATGACAGATGAGGATGTGTGTTAGGTATTTAGACACTTTGTCCATATAGTCATGTAGTGGTCTCTCTCTCTCTCTCTCTCTCTCTAATTTTATCTCTACTTCACTAATACAAGGTATTGGTATGATCCATATGCTTTGCACTAAATGTTTCTTTTAAGAGTGGAATTTCCTGTTCCTCTATGACGCATAGTGTAAACATTACTAAGACTCACCTTATACCACTTCCCTTCCCTCAGAGGCATGAAGGTCATTGAGAACAGGGCAATGAAGGATGAGGAGAAGATGGAGCTGCAGGAGATCCAGCTGAAGGAGGCCAAACACATCGCTGAGGAGGCTGACCGCAAATATGAGGAGGCGAGTTTCTCAGCTGTTCAGTGCACCCTGAACTTTGACAATTGTTCAGTTATTTACTTTGATGCAATGCTTGACATGTCTGACCAGTATAGGATGCACTAATGTGTTAAGCTAGTGTGGGACTAAACTTAAGGAGTTGTGACTTCAGGTTGCCCGTAAGCTGGTGATCATTGAGGGTGACTTGGAACGTACAGAAGAGCGTGCTGAGCTGTCTGAGAGGTAATGATCACATTTTCCTCACACCTCTCTTGCTTTCTGTGGTTTTTCTCTACGTGTTTAATCACACCATAACTCTGCAGCAAATGCTCTGAGCTTGAGGAGGAGCTGAAAACTGTGCAGAACAACCTGAAGTCTCTGGAGGCCCAGGCAGAAAAGGTAAGATTATTGACAAATATTCATATTATAAACCTATAAAGTTTGTTTGAAACTTATTTTTGTTGCATTTTCATGTTTTGTATATTTGAGTGACTCTGCCCTGTGTATGTAACCACAGTACTCGCAGAAGGAGGACAAGTACGAGGAGGAGATCAAGGTCCTGACAGACAAGCTAAAGGAGGTGAGTTAGAGTTATCAGTGAGTCATACGTTTATGTATCCTAAATTAAATTTTAAATAGAAGCTTCTCTTGAAACTGAAGATTGAATCGATTGCATTACTTAATTGAATAAATATGCTGTGTGTGTGTATATATTTTTTACTCATACTTAAGGGCTTCCTTTCCTCTGGGGCTGTGGTTATTAATTTCCATTAGGAGGTTTACATTACCAATGTTTTATTGCTGTCCTCCACATAGGCTGAGACCCGTGCCGAGTTCGCTGAGAGATCAGTTGCCAAGCTGGAGAAGACCATTGATGACCTTGAGGGTATGAATGTTTTACACTTGGTTTTTAGTCTTTGGTGCAGCATTTCATGTTCATTTTCCATATAAGCAAACATCTGTTACTCTTATTACAAAATGTATTGATGCAAAAAGCAACCCAGTGACAAGTCTTCGTCTAAAGTAGAGTCCTGGTTTCTGAAAGGGAAACTAATAAAAGGCAAATCTCTCATGTGGGGCTGTTTGAGGTATTTATCTGGTCAGCAGGTTGTTAAATAATCCCCAGGACAAATATCTACACTGTCAGTTGTCTGCCAGAAGAAAAACAAAACTAATAAGCAGAACCTGCCATATATGATTCATGTTGGCATCAATATTTCTCACTGCAGTGCAGTTTGGCATGGTGGTGTATTGAGCGTTCAAGGCCAGCTAGCCCCGAGAAGTGTTCACAGGGTCACGGAACATGTGAGGCAGTTTCTCGGTGACTCCTCAGGAATTTGACACTGTGTCAGCAGCTGTTCATGTTCCTTCCTATTTCTGTCCTGCCTTTTTATTTCAGTTCCTCAGTTTGCATTTTCTTTTGGCTTTCATTTCTTGACGCTGTTATTTTTCTGTTCACTGCCCCCTCACTGCCACTCTATAATAATTACAACTCTATAGATGAGCTGTATGCCCAGAAACTGAAGTACAAGGCCATCAGCGAGGAGCTGGACCACGCCCTCAACGACATGACTTCCATGTAATTCACAACACGCTTGTTTCCGTACTGTCTTAGAGCTTTATCTCCTTAACCACAGCGACAACATACAGTAGCGCCCTCTTGTGGCATGTTTGAGTGCCGTGACTTTTTAACTTTGCTAAACTACAACTTTAAATCCTTCCGTGCTTGTCTAACACTAATTTATGAGTGACCTAATCATGTTTGATTTCTTTTTTTTTTTAAAAATATATTTTAATACAATTTTTTTGCAGACCTTTTAACATGAGTGCTTACTTAGTAGAGCTTGTTCCCTGTCTCAGTTCTCTTAGTTCTGCATCCATTTTTTTCTCTCATGTCATATGTTTTCATTCTTTTATTTCTCCCTCCAACATTTTTGTTCTTTTGTTTTTGTTCACAGCTAAATTCTCACACTCTTCACTCCAGAAGCTGCTTGAGCATCATCCTTTCTCTCCTGTGCAGCACAGCCCTACTTTCTGTCTCCTTTGTCTATTTATTTCTTTACTGCCCTGGCAGTACTGCACATTGGGCCTTGGCTGCTGGAGTACATTTGTCCATCTGTCTTTCAGACCTTTGAGCCACATTGCTTTATATAAAATAAACATTTTTCCATCTATGTCATCCTTTTCTTTTTCTCTTGCAATGCTTCATTTCCATTTGTCCTTTTTTGTTATTGTTTTACCTTCTTTGTGTTTTAATTTATACTGTTTAGTAGCTTTTGAATAAACTCCTGAGTTACTTGTAGTGGCAGTGAATTGTATTCAATTTTTTAGTTAGCTGATTGGGGATTTTATATACTTTTTTTTAAAAATATTTTTTTTATATCTTTAGTTATATTTTATTGTTTTAAGGCTTCCTCACACCTTCAGATTCAGCTGTAGTTAAATGCAGTTGATGTACTTTAGAAATGGCAAGTTAACATTTTCAATACTCATTGAGTGTTTGCAGATGTGAACGTAGCCAAAAAAATAAAACCAAAAAATAAACACTCCTCATATTGTAGGTCTAAATAGCAAATCAACTAGACTCCAAGCCAGTATTGGCAGACATGGTCACTAAAACTACTACTATAGATTTTTTATTTTATTTTATTTTATTTTATTTATTTATTTTATTTATTTTTAATTCTTTAATTTAAAGAATGCTAATACAGTCACAGGGGCTATAGCAGAGAAATGCGACTGTAAATTATAAACAATTGAGTAGGATAAGATTTGTTTAGTTTCACTTGCTAAATTAAATCTATTGAAACTCGAATGGGATTGACCACAAAATTGTAAGGCTGTTTGGGGTGGCCCAAATGTCTTATGTCATAGTCACAGTAGTTCACATGAACTAATTGCATGCAGATCAAACCTCATAGATTTAAAGTAGAAATAGAAAATTCCCCACAAATGGTGACATAGTTGCTACAGAATGGCAATTTAACTGTAGAATTACATGCTCTGCAATGTTCCCTTTTTATATAGGAATATACAGAGTTCAACTAGGTGCCAACCGGTTGAGTCAAGTCCACTGCTTCAATGAGGTGACATTGTTGCGCAGATAAGATGTGTTCATTGGTACAGGCTGCACAAACTGTCTGCAGTCAGTTGGACCAGGTTAACTCCCATCAGGTGACCTCTGCAGTTCTCTGGTGATTGAAAGTGGCTGCTGCAGCTAGATGCAAAAAGATCCAGTACAAACATGTGCATCATCATTATTTTTCTATTTGTGAGTGTGTGTTGTTTTGTCCCCTAACTAATCCCAAGGTGGTTGCAGTCTTATCATTCTAGTCTAAGTAATTAATAAGCAGTGAAAAGGAAACGGTGTTTGTAAAACCAGTAGTGTGTGAGTTTTCTGTGGTTAGCCAAGATGGCAGGCTTATGACTGTCTTTAAAAAAACCAAAACACATTTCTTGAGCCTTCTGTGTTCATTAGGTCAGGAAATCAACAAACTTATTTTGTGATTACCTTCAAAGCGTCACTCTTTATACTAACCTCCTTTCTTTGTCTTTCCTTTTTCTCCTACCTGCTTTCTGACTGTCAAGACCACCTATACAAGCAGCTTGAGAAAAATCGTCTTCTCACCAATGAACTGAGAGTAGCTCTAAACGAGGCATAAACTGGAAGGGAATCTTGTATGCTTTAATGTTTCTGAAATTCCAGTCACCAGGAATGTTGTTGTACTGTTTATTTAAATAACTATACACAGCAGCAGTTATGTCTTAAAAACAAAACAAGTTACACTTTCAAAAAAGTGGGAATACAAGTGAGAGATTTTCACATGCATGTTCCAATAACTGCTTCAAGTGGAAGGTTACACAGGTTCAGGAGAGGGACGAAATTCAGTTGATATATTTTCTCAGTTATTGTCAGGGCTACATAATTGAAATCTGGTCTGCAATATGTGCTTCTATCCATGAAAAGGAGGCCTTGGAATATTGCAATGGACTGAACAAATATCATCACTTTTAAAATTACTTGGATTATACCCAGATTTTCCTTTTTGTACTTGGGTGAGATGGATGGTTGGACAGGTGTGTAGTTTTTACTTGTAGCATTTCAGCGAAGCATTCACATTTTAATTATGAATTGCAATAATTTAATAAATTCAATTATGTAGCACTAGTTTACAGCAGCAGTCACCTAAAGCACTAAATATTATAATGTAAAGGCCCTGAAGATTAGAGGGAAACCCCAACAATCAAACAATTCCCTTTGAGGAAGCACTCTGTGACAATAGGGAAAAGGAACTGTCTTTTAACAGGGAGATCTTGGGGAGGATGGCAGCATACTGTGATTGGTTGGGGTGTGAGGAGAAAGATGACTAAACGCACCAAGAGAGACTAAATGGAAAAATAATGGTATACAATAGTGGCATGTAAATGCATCAGGGGTGAAGAGGGAAGTGAAGAAATCCTGAGTGCGTCATTGGACGTCCTCCAGCAGCCTTAACTTGTAGCAGTATAAATAACTAAAGCTTTATTCAAAATAATTTTGTTTTTCAAATGTAATCTTAAAAGTAAAGAGTTTTTTTTCCCAAACTTCAACTGGGAGCTCATTTGATAGGAAAGGAGCCAGATATCTGAAGGCTCTGTCTCCCATTCTACTTTTAGAAATTCTAGGAACAACAAGTAAGCCTGCAGTCTGAGAGCGAAGTGCTTTGTTGGGAACTGTTCCCACAAACCTCATAGTTATCTGTAGAGATGTCTGCCTTCTCCAAGAATATAATAAAACTACATGGTGCTCACCTTGCGATGCTAAAAGTGCCAAATAATTGGGTTGTGACTTCAGGAAAGAAACATTCCAGCTGAATTTTTCCCAATGTTTATTTTGGGGCGCTTTAAGCATCACAAGGCAAGATGTTGCTTGCCTTGTGATGCTTAAAGCAAGGCAAGCAACATTTAGTTTCATTATATATCCTCAGGACATAGCAGCTTAAGCCAAAACAGTGTAGCTGGATAAAGAGAACTTCAAAGAAAAGGTGTGCAGTTTTATTTAGCGGCGAACTGTTTGTTAATCGTAGCACAGGAGGAGATTGATCATATGATTCACCTGTAGCAACAAGGAAGTGTTGGCGGTAAGGAAGATGTGAATAACAGATTGCACAGTATTCCTGTATGATCTGTCAGTAATTTGTCTAAGTGAATGGGGAAGAAAAAAGGACGTGGAGTGTGCATATACAATAAAAGTAAAGTGATACTGGTCCAATAGTAAAAGGAGACAATTATTAGTGCTTAGAAGAGTTTTCAGTTTTTTCCTCAAAAGTGCTAGGGTTTTATACTTTGGTCAATTCCACTGCCAAATCATATATTACAAAAAAGGAAAGCTTTTTTTTTTTCCCCCCCTTGCATAAACTCACCACGTCCATTCTTGACCACAGCCCTGTCAATAGTGTGAGTTTTTACTATTTCTAGTATACTTTAAATAAAAGTTCAAATCTGATTAGTTATATCAGAAAATCTAAATAACTTGAGGATATCGACTCCGCTAATAAGTGCTGACCTCTTACTGGAAAAAAATATATATACTGGGGTATGTAACGATATCCAGCATATGTTTGTCACTGTACCTGAGGTAAACCTTTGTCTGACTATATTCTGTGTCTCTTGCAACTGTTTTTCTTTCTTTTTTTGGATTTTAACTGATGCAATGCTATATTAACAGATAAACTCACACGTGCTAAAGAAGAGGGCCTGAGCATAAAGCAGATGCTGGATCATACTCTAATGGAGATGGTTAACATTTGACCTAGCTCTGTTCCCCTCCTCACATTGCCTCATCTGCTCTGAATATGGCTGGCTCCCATATGACTGACTGCTACACGCAAAGCTGGAGCTTGTGTTTGTCTCCTCTGACCGTGGCATCTTGAAGACACAAGCTCTGCGCAAGTTAGAAGCTCATCTACAGTTTCCTTTACGCACTGTAGTCAAAGGTCATTTAAAGTTTACTGTACATCTTTAATTGTTTACATGTACGTGTGGGGAATTTGCACTTTTTTGGGGAATATACTGCACATGATCGTCATGAATGAAGCCATAATTTAAGCCAAGGTTATGAAAGGGACTTTTATTATGTGTACTTTTGTAAAGTTGCTTATGTGTTAGTTTCTTTTTGTATTGTAAAAATGTATTCACTGTCAGTGATATTCTCTTCCAGTTTAGCAAGGAAGGAATTCTTAGCACAGTAGCGAAACTCATTATATTGTTTCAACTAAGCAAACTAAATAGTTGTGGCGTACTTATCTATGTAGGTGTTTTCTTTTTGAAACACTGATTTTTGTTTTTTATCTTGGAGATGTACAAATCATAAATAAATATGCGAATCAACCTGGCTGTTGCAATTGTTAATTGTTCTTGGAAGAAAGAAGCTTGAGTTTCCCCCAAGACCTTGACTGCCTGCTTCCAAGGAGTCAAGGTCTTGGGGAGTGATGAATCCTCAGAACCTGGACTTGAACATTATTGAAGAAGTGTGGGATCATCAAGAAACCTGGAGAACTCTGAAAACCACTTCAAGAAAGTTTACATACAAGAGTTCAGACTGTTTCTCATTTTCCTAGCAAAATTTAAAGAAATAAAGGGTTACTCAAGAAATTTGCATAGTAGTGTTAAAAAAAATTTTTTTTCTTGATGCCATCTCAACATCCAAAGACAAACACAAGATTAAACTTTTCTAGCTTGGGGGGGGGGAAAGGCAACTGGACCTCCCTAAACTTGTTGTTGCAGCTCTCATCCAAAGGCATATGGGTCTAGAGATGAAAATGCCCGAATTGTACCTTTAATAAAAATAAATTAAATCATCTTTATCATCCAATTATTTAAGGTTTGATTATGTGTTGGATCAAAGTGAAAGATTTTCACGTGCCTGTAGGGGTGCCTTAACTGCTATAGTTCCTCCTCGCCGCAGGGAGGCGCCAATAAACAGGCTATCCCTCTGCAGCGGTGGGAGTGCAGGGGTCGAAGTTCGTAGTTGGAGTCTGTGTTGTGAGTCTCACGACTACAGAGCGAAACATGAGCGAGAACTCAGATTTTGTTGATTTTTTTCCGGATTCTAAGGCTGAGTACGTACTCAGCAATGTTGCGGAAGTGGTTGAGAGGATTCTTACGTTCATACCAACCAAATCGCTTCTCCAGCTCGCGAGGTAGGTGGCTGATCTTTGTACGCATCACTGTGAGCTAACGCTAATGGCCGCCGATAGAAGTGAAACTCCGACGCAAAAACTTACGGAAGAGCTAAAGCAGCAGCTAGCCTAGCGGTTGTTATTGTCTGTTGGACTGTAATCAAGGGCTTGCTTTCAGCTACTCTGCCTGGATATAAAGACGAGCTGAGTCTTTCTTTTCTGTTTTTCTTTTTTAACTAAGCGATTGTACCTGGTCAGCAAGTGAGACTGAGTTTATCTTTTACCCTTTCAGTGTGTGCAGACTCTGGAGAAACTGTGCTCGCAGAGTGCTTAGGACTCAGCAACAGCTGACCTGGGTGTCGGCCTCTGGACATCCCAGCACAGAGTCCCATGCCCTCAATAGCATCTTGGCCGAAGAAGTGGAGGTAAACTTTAAAACTCTCATAGAATGGTATTTAAATAATTAGTGACACTAAATGAAAACGTTAAAGATAAATGTGAGTAGACAGCTCTTGGTTAATAGTTTTAAAACAGCATACCAGTACCCTATATGCTACCCACTCCTTGAGTAAGCTATCCATCGCGCAAAAAATTTGCCAGCTATCCACTGCAAAGCTGTTCAGCTTTATTTCAAACGCTTCCCCAGAGTTCACCATGGGCCTCACACTTGTATAAAGGCCGTACATTAACATCTGTATCAAACTGACTCCACCCCCTCCTTTCTTGTCACATTGGTGCGAGCTAGATCTCTTGCTATAAGCAGGCACCAACCTGCTGTCCTCCCTGGAACACCCTGCTGTCTTTAAGCAAAAAGGTGTTGCATCAAGCCAGGAATCTTCCTTATTATGCATACCTCAGAGAATTTCTCTGTAACGTCCAGAGGTGTCTCAGGGAGAACATTTGCTCCAAACAATCTGAACTGTGGTCACCTTACCTGATAGATTTGGCTACTTACAACTTCATCCTCAACCCCAACATAGAATTTAAGTTATAGGGTTGCATTTTTGACACAATGGAGAAAATCCAAAGAGCATCACAAATGCGCACGTGCAAGCAGTATTAAAGATTTCAAGTTGAAGTGGAGAATCTCAAAAGATATGTAGCCTTTATGCTACTAAGATTGCTATGATATGAACTTTGTGTTATACATATCCTCCTGAGACCCAGCCTATTCACTTATGTTCTCTGTAATGGAGGGTTGTTTTTGGTCTATATCTTTTGACTTATTTGAACTACCCTACTATGTCCTGATGTACTGAATAGAGGACATCGTGGCCTTTCCAATGATATCTCATGTGCTTGTGTAACCTCTTTTAGCTCCAAAGAGGCAAGATACCACAAAAAAAAGTTAAGCTAAAAGAGACTTTATTGTTTGGTTCTCAGGAGGGTATGATCAGGAACTGTTTTTTTTCTAAAAACTCTAATTCAAATTATTTTACAGAAAGTATACCTGCTGCCTAAAACAGTTCTGGTAATGGCAGACTCTGAGATCCTCAATGGAGGAGCCTTTTGCTACAAACAGAACAAAGGTTGGTATAACATATATTTCTTTTGTAAACTGTATACTTCCCTTAAGGCACAACTCTCTCATACATTATTATTGACTTAACTGCAAGGTGCAAATGCATAATCCTCTAGGAAAGCAGAAGTGTCTTTACAACATATTCTATAAATAAGTACTTCTAATAAGAGCTTATTTTAGTGTCATTTTGTAACAGTAAGTCTGTTTGTATAAACATTTGCAGGCTAGTGTTTGTTTGGCATCTTTAATTACCTGCCATACTTCCTTGAAATTATATTTGAGGTGCACCTATTCTATCCATATAGACAACGTTGCACATGTTTTTTAGAAGCGTTTGTTTGAAGAGAGCATACAGAGAACATTGTTATTTGAATTTTAGAAAACTTTAAAACTGTTGCACCCTGAACAGTTTTTGGAGGGTGAAAAACCTGCCCAGTTTCTCAAATGAAGCTGTTCAAAGCATCTTAGATAACTTAATTACAGTTCTTTTATGGATTTAGGTCCACTATCTTCTGTCTCCTCCCCCATTAGTCACACAGGCCTAGAGATCGCTTGATGCCAATGGCAACCTTTCCCGTCCATAGGGAAAAACTGTGTATTCCACAACAGGTTGGCGTGTGATTGCTTGCACTCACTGGGTGAAATTGCACCACAAACCTTGTTGTGATTGCCCTAGTTTGCATGGAAGTTGTGCATTACCCCTGAAACCAATGAAAACTGACTTTAACAGAGAAAAGCATTTCTTTTTATGGTTTGTGTTACAGTTTCACTACTGCCTGGTAAGTATTTTGGAAATTCTGATAGACAAGTCTTCGTCTTCTATGCAAACTACTACTACTGCGACTACAGTAACCTGCTAGTCACCAGAACAATTACAACAAGGTTTTTGGAGCAGAGCTGTTAACTTCTTTGTGGCCAATTTTATGATAGCGAGTGTCAAGAACTTTCAGCAACCATTCACCAACTAGTTGTGGAATACATTATTTCACTGGTGACTGCTGGTTATCAGGAGGGGGTCACTGACTGACTCGTCTCTTGGCCGCCATGAACAAGGCTTTAAAGACTTGATTTGTTTTTTTTTTTTGTTTTTTTTTAGTGACTGCTAGCAGTCTCCCACAACTACTTGCAACTGGTTGGGGAATACACAGTTTTCATTAGCAGGTGGTGGTCACTAGGGGAAAAATGTGTGCTGTGTGACTGGATCTTAGAGAGGACAACTACTTTGATGCTTACTTATCTTTGTTAACCAAGGCTTTTTTTCCTCAGGCTCTGTGCACACTCCTGTAAATGGTAGTATACGATGTGTCACTTATATGGCATCCGTAGTGTTTTCGTATTGTTTATTATTTAGTCAAATCAAAAATTCATTTTATGATGGGATATTCTAAATAATATTAATAGACTAGTCAGTTTATAATCTGTGTACTATTAAGGAGCAATTTCAGCGGTGTCAAACAAACTGGACACAAGTCAGGACTTGTTTACGATGAAGTGTGAAAAATAAAAAGCCATATCAAAAACAATATAAAGCATAATAGAATAAAACATAAACCAGCGAGTCAAAATCTTATCTGTATAAATAAAAAATGTCTTCAGTTGCTTTTAAAAGAATAAGTAAAGTCTGTACAGTGTAAATATAGTGAAAGAAAATTCCAAAACCAAAACCCAGATCCCCAAAAGTTTTGAACAACAAGGTGGGCAAAGAGCCCTGCAGCAGAGCAGTTGTGGACATGGAGACTCTTAGTCCACTTTGTTGCTATGGCTAATGCTTTGTCATTCAGACTGTATGTTTGGAATCGTCATGCTATAAAACAAAATGGACATATATCACATGCTGCCCTAATGGTATTGATCACAACGTAAAATGTTTCCACGGTAGTACACTTGTGTGGCCTTTCTTCTCATTAACATGTTTTTTTTCCCCACTGAAGCAAAAAAGAGTCGCAACAGTCTCGACGCAGAACTGAACGAGCTCTTCCCCAGAGGCTGTGATGTCATGGGCGTTGCTACACCAGGAATAGTCTGTAAGTGTTCCTTATTTCTGTCTCTCATATTTCTTCATTTATGAGGAAGAAAATAAAATTTCCCCCTCAAACCAAAATAAATCATGTGATTTGATATAAAACACTATTATTTTTAATGAGTTTCAAAGCTATCATGATACAAATGTGGCTTTTGGTTAATATACTACCATGCTCTAAATATGAAAGCTAACCACTTTTCAAGCATATTCAAGGAGAATACTTCATATATCAGCAGGGAGGACTTGCATTAATCCCCACCACTGCTGCCTAGTTAGAAAGTACCACTGGTGGCTTGCATCTCTGTGCCTCTCTCTCTGATAGATTGCCTAGTCTGCCTGATGCTGTGCTCCCCATTTCTCTATATAATCACAACCCTCTGCAGAAGTGACACTCCATCAGCCATGTTCTCTTTCCTCAAGATGATGGCTTATCAGGCTCCCATCGTCTATCAGGTTTAATGGAAGCCTCAGCCGTTTGTGATAACACTCGCATTTTGTGATATAGTAGCCTAAGGTCACCACAGGGTCAACACGCCCAGCTAATTCAACTAAATTAGATCTTTAATCAGATAAGGCTGAGAGTTTGTGTAGTAACACTGCCCAGATTACAGCTAGTTATTTATCCGTATTGATAAAGATGCTGATTGTATGAATTACAGAGATGACACATGCAGTATTCTTTCATTCTTTATGAATACTGTTTGTAACGCAATAGAAGATCAGGGTAAAGTGCATGGTGAAGAAATTTGTTTGCTTTCTGTTCGAAATGCTGAAAGGGTTTCTGTGATGTACAACTGAGCTCATACACCGTTTGTTTTGCTCAGCAGCACTAAAAAAATTTTTTAGGATTGGTGAATGAGTATTCCTCTTTGTGTAGTGTTCCTGTGCATTTATGGCAGCACAACGTCATGTATTTGCATGGAAACACATCCACATGTCCCTTTGATTCATGTTTTTTAAATCAAAGTTTTTGAAATAAATTTTTGTTGGTTTGGTTCTATGTTTAAAACGGTTCTCACCCCTGTAGCACACACCCAGTTCAGTGCTGAATCCACTACCAGCTGCAGTTCCTCTCATAGCCACTAGATGGTGACTCTTTGAAACTTTAGATACATTTGGTGAACTTCTCACTTCAAATGAAAAATGAAAGAGAATTTCCTTGAGGTGGCTTTAGTTAATTTCTTCTTTGGTTCTATTGATGGTAATATCAATTGTCAAAAACTGTAAAGCTTTAAGGGTTGTTTCCTTCATTAGTAGGTCACCACTGGTTTTCTCTTGTGTCATACCTCTGCTCAATATTTTTTTTCTTTTTTAAACATTTGAGTTTTCAGTACATCTATAACTAAGTATAAGGATAAACAATGCTGCTGATGCTGGTTAACAAATAATCCATTAAAACATGCATAAAAACTTATACTTTTATGGTGCTTCATGATTGGCTCTCTGTACAGTGACACCCAGCGGCTCTTGCGGCAACCCTCCCCAGGAGTACCAAGATGGGGGAGCTGGCTTTGCAATCATGCTTCCAGCTATTGAGGGTGTCCAGATCCAGCCTTTTCACTTTTGTAAGAGAACCATCTCCCCGACAGCCCTTAAAGAAGCAGGTAAGCATCGACTACCTGCTTGTTAGGTATTCAATAATATAAACTTCAATAAAATCTTTAATGTTTTGTTTTGTTATTTCTTTCCAGGACTAGTTGACAACCCAGAGCTACGTGTGATACTGATTTTCTTCTATGAGGCATATAAACCAGGAGGCGCACGCTTCCTTAACCAGATACTAGAGCCGCTTTCGAAGACCAAAGCTCTGATTGCTGGAGGGTTGGTAGAGAATGCCTTCGCTCCTTCCAGATACTGGTGAGTTAATTTCCCGAGTGTAAACTAGATATTTTATGGGGTAAATGTAGTAGTGGATTTCCTGCAAATATTTTTGGTCTGATCCTGTGGTAGTTTATCAAATGGTATTTCAGTCTGTATGTGGAAAAATACAAGAGTATAATTGACTGCCCCCACTCAGAGACAACAATCACGATCTACTGCTTCAGGGTAAATATTAGCTGTTCAAAACAGAAGTTTGACATCTATATTTCTCTATTGGGTATCTCCTTTATCTCACTACCAATAGGATGTAATTGATTTTGATAATTAACTGGTAGTGTCTGAGGTAAATTATGAATAGCCTTTTCAGTATGCACTCTACAATACTCACACTTTCCATGATCTCTCACTCTGTAGCTGTAGCCAGGGTTCATATGGTGTGATAGGCCTGGCCCTGAGTGGGCCTAAAGTTCAGGGGGCGTCTGTGCTGTTGGAGGAAGACGTCATCAGCGCAAAAGCGGCTGAAGCCACAATCCGACGACTAAAGGCAGCCAAAATTCCAGAGAAAAACACCCTGGGATTTATGTTTGCCTGCGTGGGGAGAGGCCAGAACTACTACAACAACCAGAGCAATGTCGAGGCAGATGCTTTCCGCAAGGTGTTCCCCAACACCCCGCTCTTTGGGCTGTTTGGAAACGGCGAGATTGGCTGCGACCGAATCATAAAAGATGACTACACGCTGTGTGACACTGACACGGACAACCTGCAGCACGAGTACACTACTGTCATGACCCTGGTCCATCTAGGCTGAATGTCCCGCAGCAACGGTCAACACACAGGATGAAAGATGACACGTCATGCTTTTGTTTGTAACAGCAGTCGAGAGCAACAAACATTGTGTACAGAGTAACGGTACAGCATAGAAGAATATCGCTGTCACTATTTCTACTCATAAAGACGAACAGTAATCTTTTTAACCCTCAGTGTAATGGCAGCATGTGGCATAGTATCCCTTGGAGACTGTGTGGAAACCCAGGCTTTATATTAAAACCAGTGCATTCATACAGTTCAAACATAACAATACAAACTCGGAAGAATGTGATATAGCACATTTAATAAAATGCAAGAAAAAGGGCCCCTATTATGCTCACTTAGGAACTGGAATGTTTACTTTGTATCTGAAGGAATTGGCTCACATGCACTATGAAGTGCTGCAGAACTGTTTCTTACCTCATATCTTTAATAGTTTGTTAGGAGAATCCCAGATGGTCCTGATTGGTCAGATGGCACTATGAACGTGAGGGCGTGCTTAGTACACACAGAG
This sequence comes from Haplochromis burtoni, assembly GCF_018398535.1. Lineage (NCBI taxonomy): Eukaryota > Metazoa > Chordata > Actinopteri > Cichliformes > Cichlidae > Haplochromis > Haplochromis burtoni. Next base: position 382,770 of record NW_024582548.1, on the reverse strand, counting down.
CAACATAAAGTATTAGCCACATTATGAAGAGGTTCTGACATTCTTTGTGAATGATCATTTTATATGTAAATAACTGAAATCACAACACATCTGTTTTCTGTAACTTGCGTATGTAAATGCTTTTTTTTTCTTTTTCAAATTGCTGCTATAGCATCAGTATTTTAGCAGTGCAGTACGACTAGCTGAAAATTACTTTGAGAATTCCTACTTTACTTGATGGGCTCTGTTTGCATCACACTTTCATATTCACTTTTGTTATATGGCAGCACAACCAGAAAAAATATGGAAAGGATTTAATCTTTTTGGGATTTGTAGCCATCATTGGATCATTTGGTGCACTTTGCTCATGGTTAGCTTAGCTGGGTCAGACAGCCAGGCTGGTACTGTGTCACTGTGCTCCATAGTGATAGATAAGTCACTGAAGAAAGCCTGGCCTGCAAAGGAGAAGTTTCAGGAAGTTCAGTAGGAGTGTTTTCTATGGGAACGTGTAACTCCCGGTAACTTTGAAAACCATTATATACATAAAAAGACAAACAAACTAAAAAACTTGGGGTATAATTGGGGCACTTTAATATTCATGATTCTGCAAATGCACTTTTAATTCATGTGATGACTCTGGGCCTTCCTCAAAACATCCAGCCATGGTTTTACACATATGTCTTACCAATGGATAATGTACACGCCACTGTAGCCTACAAGTTCATACTGATAGGTTTCACAATTATTGAATTGGGTCCAGAAAATACAGTTTGTCTCCCCCCCACCCACCCACCCACCCTAAGTTACATCTGCTACTACCTGCTCCCAACTGTTGGGCTTAAAGTCACATCAGCTAACTAAGCTCCTAGAGAATGGGACCAAATAGCTGCCCTGTTGGGTGTGCAAGTGACACCTACTTACTTTTAGTATTGGCTCTCCTGCACTTTCTGACTTTATAAAGCAGGTGTTGATGGTTGGAAATAATTGAAGAAATGTGAAAAGCTGTCAGAATTGTACAATACTTTAGGATGCTGTAATGTTATACACATCTTGGCTTTTTCCTCAGATGGCCCTGTCTTTTAATACATTCTCTGGTTGCTTTGAAAAAAAAAAAAACTGAGATAAAGGTGCAATTTCCAAGTTATAATGTGTTTGTCAGGTAGTTGTATGTTGAAAAATGGCTTACGTTTTCTGTAAAAACTGCAATGATTGTAGCAAAAAGTGGATGTTTTCAAGAAATGTACATTATTTTTTACTTTTTGAAAGATTTTATTTGCAGCTTAGTTGATGTGTTTCTCTTTTTGTTCATTTTCCCCATCTTTAATCGTTTTTGGAGAAGAAATTAAACTGAATCTAAATGGCTTAATGAACAAACTTGTTTTGGTGTTGAAGTACTTTTCTAAATGTGCCAAATCATATCTCTTTTGCTCATCTCAATAAATCACACCCAAAAACAATATAAATAGATATCTGTTATCTTGTTTTGTTAAACCCACTATTTTTGAACGCACTGTGAATCTTTGAAAGACAGCCTTTGAGCCCACTGGGTGCTAAGCATCCGTCTTCGGTTGTAACTACAGGCTAACTACAGTTAATTTAGATCACCGGTTTTCGTTTTTTGCGCACACCCTGAAATTGCGCCTCAGCCTATAACATCTCCAGCAGCCCACGTCCAGGCGTGTTTAAATAAAGGAAGAGACGCTTCAGTCTGATTGATGTGCGCTTTAACCATCGACTGGCTAATCCCGATGAATGACAAACGGTTAAGCCAATTGCTGTAAAGGCAATTTATATTCCCATAGTATCTTTATTTTGGGAAACCATAAAAAACGCTCATGACACGGAGAGGGACGACCAACCAGGCGTAAAGCTAATAAAATCATCTGGGCGATAATCCGCTCTCAAATTGGCCTCATTCGGGAATTGAGAAAAATTACTCTCAGGCTTTCTTTTTCTCTCACACATACATACATACACACGCACGCGCGCGCACACACACATCCACCCCACGGCCAACATTTTTAGACTGCTATGTCGTGACCGGAGCGATGCAAATGTCACACGATTCGATGGCTACTGTCAGTCTACGGAACAAAAACGTCAATGTTTTGGTGGCCTTTGGATGAAATTCGCTTCGCGTTGCCCGGCTGCAGCTGTGGAAGGGGGTCGTTAGAGACCCGAGGCTTCATCGGGGCTCGCTTCAGCACCTGGACAGCTCCCCTCGCAGGGTTCCCCGCTGCGCTCGCCGGGGAAACCCTCGGCTGGGGAGCGGAACCTGGATCTGGATCTGGATCAAGCCTCATCAATCTCAGCGAGGAGGAGGCTGCACTTAAAGGGCCGTTATTTCACCGTTCTGATAACAATTACAGCTAATATGATCTTGCCGAGTGACGATGCTTCTTGCATTTGAGCTTCAGCCCCTCTTTGGTTTTGCACTGAAATCCGAGCAGCGGAAGCAGCAGCAGCAGCAACGGCGGCGGTGGTGGTGCTCGTCCAATGCAAAAGTGCTAAGGATAGCTGCAGCCTACACACCGTGCGAGCCTGCTGCTGCTTCACTTACATTGATCACCGCCGAGAGAGACATTTCTATCAGCAAGGGGGCAGCGGGAGGCACAATTACCCGTCAACAATGTAAATCTCACACAGGTAGGTCCTTCGTGCCACATAATTCATGTAAGTGCAGAGTGGATCTGTTAGTAGTTGCACACACAACTGTCATTTAGTTTCTCTCATGACAGCAAGTGAATCAGTGCAGGTTTATATCAGGTGCTATTATTACTCTGATGGAGCGTGGGAAGTCTGACATGCTTCCAACTCTGTTGGAGTGCTAAATATTTGAGAGAGAAGAGAAGATAAAAGCTTTATGACTGAGCAAAAGTTTACTTTTACACAAGTTTTACTGTGCATTCTTTTGAGATTCTGCTAGTCTTTTTTTTTTTAAATAACCGCACAAAATGTAGACTTCAGATTATTAATATTTGTAAATATTATAATCTGATTGCCACTTTTGAAAACTTGCAGGGCTTGCACAACAGATATTTATCACTATGTTGTGAAGAAGCTTAATTTGGAAAGCCAGTTTGATACACTATCAAATGTCAGATCACTATAATAAAATGTGTTGGCCACGAGTTATGTGTTGGAAGCAAGCTGCCAAATTTCAAATTTTTCCAAGGCATTAAAGAAAGACGACAATTTAGAGTAAGTAAACGGTAAATAAATTAGTGCACTAAAATTGTGACAGTGTTAAAACTGGCATTATTAGAGTGTTTAACAGTGTGCGTGCACAATTTCGAAATTTGAGGTGTGGCCGATTTTACCTACATTTACACTTATATCCATAAGTTGTTAAAAAGGATACTTGCATACTTTATGTACTGTACTGTAATGAATGTATTCGTCTCAGGGTTCAGCATGAAAGCAGCATCTCTCAGGTGGGAAGTTGACCTGCAGCACTAAAACAGACAGAAGTGAGTGGAAACCTTTTGACAACCTCCACCACATCTCTATCTCCTCCATCACCCAGGATCATGGCTAATTCTGAGTAAGTACAGCGTACACACAATTTTGACCACTAATTGATTTTTTTTATTTTTTCCTCATTATCTGTTAAATTTGCAAACTGGTATACCAAAAAACTGAACTCCTACACATTTCCTGTCTTAGAAAACCCCCCAATCAAAGTGTCATTAAATGACAGAAAAATAATCATCAAAAACGATACACTGTGTCTGCTGGACATAAGACTTTTTTTTTTATCACTCTTCCTTTTTCTTCTTATTTTCCCAGTGTGCCCATTTTTTTAAAATTTATTTATTTTTTTAGATTTCCTCTTTTGCCATTTCCTGGTTTTCCATCTCCATTTCTACAATAATGATCTTTATTCACTCAGACACTGCGCCCGTTGAGGTATCTCTGACCCTCCTCACTCTGAATGCACAGGCACATGCTGAAATGCAGATTCATGCAAACACACCTGCACAATGCTGACTGTAGAGCGTCTGTTCTACAACCCTAAACGCAGGTCACTATGTTAATATCTTCTGTGGAGCAACATCCGCTATATTCTTTATTGTGCCCTGTGACCATTACAAATGACCACAATTCTTTCAGCATACATCTCCACCCCCAGTTTTCTCCAAGCTTTCCCTTTTTAATCTTCCCTCTCCAACCTGTGTACTAAGAACAGCTGATGCATTACTGAGGGAACATGCTGTAGCCTGTGTGTATGTTTTGAATGTGTGAAGGCAAAGTAAGAGATATGGGAGAATGCTGAAAATTATTATTCTGTGTCACTTCATGATTCTGCTGGTAGTATGACTCTGTAATTTGTTTCATTGTAACCAACTGCATTTATTCTCTTGACCTAGATGAATAGCTCTAAAGCTTTGCTACATTTGCGCTTTTTTGAGAGAACCGGTTCTGCTGATGGTCCCATATGAAGCACAGCTCAGCAGCTCTCAGTAGCAGTGCTGTCTCATGTTGTGTTTAAGGTGAAACGCATCCTAAAACAGATGACTGTGGCCCACATTTGCACTCGAAACTAATGATTACGCAGTATGTTATAGGCAGAACGAAAAAAATTTAATATTTTTATTGCTCTTAACATCCAGCCACTTGTGCACTATTCACCACCTCATCTTGGTTTTTAAGGATGAGATGTCACCGGATTTATTTACATTTATGTTTCAGGCAAATTTGCAAGGCTGATTCTACATTAGCACATATTTTCAGCTTCATAACAATTTGGTTTAAGTTAAAGCAAAATTTAAAGCAAGCAATAATTATAAAATACACAAATTCATATATAAAAAAGTAAACCCGATAAAAACCAAAGACATACACCGAGAAAAGCACGGAGAAGGAGAGAGACAGCTCATGATCCAGAGCATACCACATCATCTGTCACATATGGTGGAGGCAATGTTATAGCATAGGCTTGTATGGCTGCCAGTGGATCAGGGTCACTATTGTTTACTGATGTTATGACTTAGGATAGAAGGAACAGGATGAATTCTGAAGTGTATAGGCTATATTCTCTGCTCAGATTCAGACAAATTAGGCTTGATTGGACTGATGGGATGCCACTTTGCAGTGCAGCTATATAATGACCCAAAGGATACTGCAAAAGCAACTCAAGGGTTTCTTAAGGCAAAGAAATTGGCTATTCTTTAATGGCAAAGTCAGTCACCTGATCTCAACCCAAGAAAGTAGCTTTTTCGTTATTAAATACAAAGCAGAGAGGTGAAAGACCCACAAACAAGCAGCAACTGAAGGTGGCTGCGTCATCCTAATGGAGGAGATCTGGTGGTGTCCATGTGTTCTTTCCTCAGGTGGTCATTAACTCTCTCTTAATCCGAGTGTAGAAACAATCCTAAATATTAAAATTAGGTTAGTTTGTCTAAAAAATAAGTACATAAATGTACTAAAAGTTCCATAATTTCTAAAGACTTGCTGTATTTTGTTCTTACGCCCCTTGAATTGAAGCTAAAAGTGTAATCTAGTTACTTACTTTCCACCACAGCTTTATTTTTGCTGCAGTTCCATATTTTCTCACTTAACAATGCTCGAGGTTTGTAGCTTGACTGAAGCTTTAGAGAAAGATGTGCTCATGTTCACAGAGTCTCACTTTGTGGAAATAATTTATACAGTAAACTACATTTTAGTTTAGATTTTCCCTTTTGGAACTTTGAGGGTTCCTTGAAGCTCGACGGGAGCATTCATCTTTCTCACCCCATTGCTGTTTACACTGATGTTAATGCAGTGCTAGTGGGAGGTTGGAGAGGCTGTACAGTTTTTCTTTTTTAGTTTGGAGGGTGGGAGTTTATATGCTCATCATATCTTTCTGGGCTATTGGAAGAAACGCTGTCTTTGACCTTATAATCCCTTCATTCTACTATACTGATGTTATATGCACCTATGCACAATAACAAATCTGGGTCATGGAATCTCCATTCACATGGTACATTAATTGTTCCTGTAAATATGGTTCACCCCTTGCAATTTAAATACAACACAATAAAAAGACACAAGTGTTTCTTCTGTTTTAGCTATACTTCATGGACAGGCGACACATCAAATGCACTCCTATGATTTCTCTTACGTTTGGCAGTGCAGAAGAAACCACTGTTAAAATCAGCTTTACGAGTCTACAGAACTCTGTGTTTCCAGCCTTTAAAGCTTTCAAGACCAATTTTCCTTCAAGTGTCTGTAGAAATTAAAATAATCTATTATTGGATACTGACACAGTGTAAAAAGGTCCATGGACCTCTCCATTATGAGGGAGACATCTGCTGTCTTAGTCCTGCCCCACAAGGGTCTCTGTGTCTCCCGTGTCTTCTGCTGCTTGTATCTGTAAAGGTCAGATAAGAGACTGGTCACAGCAGGGCCAGAACAGTCCATTGTGCAGTCTTCCAATTCATCATAGGTTAATCTGCAATATTATTAATGAGCTAATGTGCCTGGCAGACTTCATTAATATCCACTGGCATGAAATTATGCAAGTTTTTCTGGAAGTTGAATTGGGTTTTCTAGGAAATTACCCAAGGCAGTTTGTAAATTCTGCAGAAGTGACAGGTACTACAAGCTCGACGTTTTGTTAAACACCAAGATTTGTTAGCAAAGTTGCTGCTTTGAAAAGACTGGTGGCTGTTGGCATTGTTGTTTTGGAAAGGCTTGAATGACGCCAGAATCATAAATTCTGTCTTTCTTTTTCCTTATGCATATTACTTTGTCTGTGAGTCAACATTAAAAATCATCATTAGACTTTTGCTGTCTTGGAAGCAAAAGCCTATATTGTGTTGTATTTAGTATGGAATATATTTTATGTAGACATGTATATGGTTCAAGTATTGTGTCTTATTACAGGATATAACTTGTGAAATACTCTACAGCTGGCTGTTCCAGACTCATGTGAGATGATGAGTCTGTAACACTAATACACAATGATGCCCAGCTTCTCCAAAGTTCTCCACAGCAGCTGGTGAGAGCAGTGAACATCTGCTTTTTCTTCAGTGTTCTGGCCAAGTTTGGGAGTATTTTAGATCCTCAGGCGTTGGCCTCAAACAACCCAGTCTAACATGTGTGTGTTGATCTTGTAGTCCACCGAGGCCATAAACTGAGTGGAGTGTGGTTCTGTATAAAATGCGCCTGGATGTTTATATATTTTCTCTACACCCCCAGACTGTGTATTTGCAAAGCTGCCACTGGGCCTTTGGAGGGGAGGTGATAGGCAGCGTAGCACCTGTGCTTGATGTAATGTTTGCGCTGAAATGATGGCTTACAGTTTTTATGTTTCATTTTACTGATAGATGCGTATGTTTACACTGTATATCAACACAGTAAAGCACAGCAATGTTGGACATATATTTCACAAATTCCCATTTTTATGGCAACATTTTTCTCCGTACTACATACTACCTGTGCACATGTCGAATCCAATAACACCACAACACTTTATCACTGCTAATGTAGTGGTGGTTTTTCAGAACAGAGTAGATTGTATTTCTTATAATTCAGAGTTTGTAGTTGGACTTTATGATTTATTGAAGTTGCAAAAAAGTAAATGCAATTATGAAGCGAGTTTAAAGTCAAATTGATTCTAAGTGTAGGCTTCCATACATTTTAAAGCTTTTTTTTTTTTGCAGAGAAACCCCAAAGTCCCTCAAGCCCAGAGGTGTCCCATCTTCTATAAACCGAATTGAGTCTATTTATCTGTTTATTTTTCAAAACTTTTATGGAAGGGAAGCTCTTGAGGAACGGGACAAAGATATTTCAACAAGAGCAATTTATCTACAGCTGCATTAGCGCTTCAGTTTATGCTTTGAGCTAAATGCTGACTTCTGTATGTTATTATATGCTCACAATGCTAACATGGCATCTTAGTTTGGTGTAATAAAATGCTAATATTTGCTAATGAGCAAACTGAGGCTCATGAGTGAGACGCTTTCACATGTTTGAGGAACAACACTCTTCGGTGCCGCCGGCCCACAGTTACTTAACATGACCTTATGTTTTGCTCAGTGAAATCCCTTGAGCAGCTTTTGTCACACAACGACCTTTCATACCTGGCCCACAACACCACAATCCACTATTTAATTTTATCTGCCACCCTCAGGGAGACCTGCTCCCCTGAATATCACTCCTTTCCTGTGGGTACTCTTCTGCAGTTTGCAGTCTTGTTAGTCTTTCCATGAAATAATTTCAGAATTTTGCAATTGCCCCTTTCTGTCAGATAAGAGCGTCATGGTTATCTGGAAAGGTCAGTATTTGTATTAAAGACAGCAGAATTTTTTTTATTTTTTGCACTTGGATAGAAACAGAGGTATATTTGCCTTTTAGGTTTTCGGGTTCATTGGATTTCATGTTAATACACTGAAGACATTACCATCTTTAATATTAAACAATTATAATAAAGCTGCAGCAAAGCGACATTTTACGCAAGGAGATAAATAAATTCTTTATGTAATATGTGTAATTATTAAAGCTGTTAAAGTCTATGATGTAAACTTAATTGGTCCACTTTTTCACTCTTCCAGTCCAGATAAATATAATAAAATGGGCATACACTATAATAGATGACATGCACAGGAAGGTTTTAAGTTTCACAGAGTGAAGCAGGAAAAACTAAGGTGAAAAGATTTCTCAAAAGAAATCTTAAATTTCACGATAAAGCCCTTTCCCTTAGATATGAAAATTGCTGAACATTGTGGAAATCCATAGCCTGGGTCAGCACCTTTTCCTGATATCTTGACTGCCAGCCAGGCAGAGCACCAGACACATGGGCCGCTAGGCTCTGGACAGCTTGTGTCTGTCATGAGTAGTTATGTGTATGGTCCTGATTGTTTGGGAAAAAAGCCAAACCTGCTGCTGTACTGTGGATGAGAGGTGGTATGGATGAGATGTTGTTTGCAGGAAAAGAGTGGAGAAAACAACTATCAGACCTACACACTACGGTATCATATTGAACATATCCAGCCTCAAAGTAAAATATGCCTGCAGGATTTTGTCACTGAGGCATATAGATACATTTTTACAGTACAACAGTATACTCCATCTCATGTGCTATAATGGAAGATAAACCCCCCCACAATGCATCTCATTGGGGTTTAGTGCAACACTGGTCACAGAGCAGTAACGATGATGTTGCATTACAAATGTTCTCCTTTAAAAAAAAGAAAACACTCAAAACCCAACGTGTAATCTCTGGTCTTCAGGCAAACATCTGCTAACTTCTCCCAGGTTTACAATTATGGATATGGATTATGGATGATTATAGATATTTGTGCTTTTTTTTCCAACTTTTGGAAAACTTTGTTTACATAAAAAACTACTCTCCATTTTTGAAACTTAATGAATGTTCAGATTTTAACGCATCTGCTGCTTCACAGTTATTCCTTTAAGTTGTTCATTATTTTATGTCCCTACACGTGTACTGTACCTTGTCTTTAGCAAAGTCATGCCATGTTATGAACAGGGCAGAAAGAGCTGTTGTCTGTTATTCATTTTTAATGATGTAATATCCATATATTTCACTCATATAAAACATATTGCATTATTGAACACGAGTCAACAAAATAACAGAATAACCTCTAGTCCATATATTCATAACTATAAAGAATAAATATCGTCAAAGTAATGCAAGGCCCTCTTGCCAAGGGAAATCATCCCTTCAAATTGGGATGAGGACAGCTGCTTTGAGACTAGACGGCAATAACACTTCTAGAAAGTGAAGCCTTTTAATAATGAAAAACCAAAGACACTGTTCTCAGAAACTCCCAGAAACTCTGGTCTTTATTTATTTATTTATTTTTTTTTATTAAAGAAGGCTTCACCATTATTTATATCAGTATCAACATAAAAACTTGTCTGTGCATTATTCTGGTATCTATTAGCTCCTGGTTGTAACTTCTCATCAGTCAAACAAACTACTTCTGCTTGAACAGCTGCTTGGAAAATTCATCTGGTTGTGGTTTACTGACTTCCTGCCTACATCAAAAGAATTTGGCAAAAGTTTTTGTTCTTTCTTCTCTCCTCTAATTTGGTTTGATTAAATGAAAAAAAAAGGAGATTCAAAGATTCACTTATTCCTTAAGTAATTTATATTCAGGCCTTGTGGAAAAAACACATCATGATCTATTCCGAGTGACTGGTGTCTATTTCTGTCTTTCCCAGAACCTCAGTTTACACAGACAAAGCGTTTTGGGGTCACTGATCACATCCCCCATAAATAATCCTTGTAGAATACACCTCCTGGCGAGAAATGTAACTCATTCAACTTCTGTGTGAGTGATTGAGTTTCCAAACGTTCTCGTTACTCTCTTGTTACGTTTATGTGTCAAAAAACACTCCAGTTTGGTGCTTTTTTAATGTTACAGTTACATAATTTAAGAAGCAACAAACTGATAACAGCTTGGTGTAGCACTGTAATCTAGTTGGATTTGTACTGGTGATACAAATATAGCCCTATTTAATATTATTTTTTATAAATCAGATGGTGGGTTTGGGCATTACATCTGCATACCTTTCAGTATGTAGGGAATGTATATGTCTTCACCAAACCTTATAGCAAAGAGCTATTGTTTAAAACTACATTAAAGTAGTTCTCTAATAATTAGCTTTGGTGTATTATGCTAGCATTGATTAATGATGGTGTTGGTCTTATGCAGATATGCGGAAGGCCCTAAAGAATGCTGATAAGCTACTAACTTGACAGCCAGAGATTTATTACCAACTACCCATGTATGCTTATCCACGGGGAAACAAGTGGACAGATTTGTTCTTTTGCAGACTTATCAAGTTCATTTCTTGCAGTTCCTTCTTTTCCCCCTACACATGAAATAGAACTTCAAATACAGGAAACTGATTGAAAAGTTGATTTAGAGCATGGTTTTCTAAGTTCTGGGTTCTGAATGGCAGTTTAGAGAGAGCTATTTTGGCCTGCTGCCCTCTCACAAGGGTTCGCCACAGCAGCCACAGCCTCATGTTAGATTTGGCAAATGTTTTATGCCAGATTTCTTTCTCTGATCGAAACCTAAAGTGATTTGTGGATCCTCCTGGAATCAAACCAAAGACCTTTCACTTGTTTGTCAAATATGTAAACCACTACACTACGGAGCCACTGAGTCACATAACACAGAGAGGCAGAAAAAAAAATGCATCAGTCACTTTTAGTTAGTGTTTGTAATGTTCCTGTATATACAATAGTGGTTTATGTTGGCAGGTGTAATTGTTGTGCTACATTGTGGTTTTTCAGCCTTTAGTTGGGTGGCTGTTTTTTTTTCTGACTCCAGCTGTATTTGTGTATGTTGGCACTGTTGAGTCTGCAATGATGGCGTGAACAGAAGTGTTAATACTGAAGAGACATGATCCGTTGGCTTCATTCTGTGCTGTTATAATATGACATGACTGTTGAATGAATTAAATACACAGTGGTGGAGTCTTTCCTTGTCGTGCTTGCAGGCCACACAACATGTTACCAGAGACTGCCACTGAGAACCCAGGCTTAGAAAGATGCAAGAAAGTTTCAAGTTTTCTTCTGAAAAACTTTCATGTATTATCTGACTAAAAATAGACTTAACAAAAGCCACGGCTTATGTTAAAAAAAGGAGCAGGACATTTGATTTAAGTTGTTAACTAAATTGACCCAGTTCACGCCGCAAATCTTGAACTTCTTATTTTGAAATTTGCAACTGACAAAAACAGAGGTCAATGATATCCTAGCTTGCCACTATTAACAGTGGTAAACGGCCTGTATTTGTATAGC